>NC_057803.1:159226414-159234434 GCF_018294505.1 Triticum aestivum | reverse complement strand
TGCAGCTAAGCCCCCGAGTGGGAGGACTGCTCTCCACTCGGTAGGATTTTTTCAAACTTAGGCGAGTGCTGGACTGCCGTTAAGCCTCTTAGTGAAAGAACTTAGGCGAGTGCTCGACTGTAGCTAAGCCCCCGAGTGGGAGGACTGCTCTCCACTCGGTAGGATTTTTTCGAACTTAGGCGAGTGTTGGACTGCCGTTAAGCCTCTTAGTGAGAGAACTTAGGCGAGTGCTCGACTGCAGCTAAGCCCCTGAGTGGGAGGACTGCTCTCCACTCGGTAGGATTTTTTTCGAACTTAGGCGGAACGGATTCGCGACTAAGCCCACCCACTGGGGGATTTCAGGAGTAAATAAGAACAACACAATCGGATGAGAGAACCGTAAGCTCTTATCTTTGATAAACGAATTACAAAAGGTGTTGCTTATTACATTTTATTCGAACGAGTGTTGAAGTATAAAAGGGGCGGAGCAGCTCCGCGTTCCAAGCCCGTGGCTCGTCTTTCTAATGCTCGATACTGTAAAGATGGTATGCTCCGTTGTGGAGAACTTTGGTGACGATGAAGGGGCCTTCCCAAGTTGGAGCGAGCTTGTGTGGTTTCTGCTGATCCACTCGAAGAACCAAGTCTCCTTCTTGAAAGGCCCGACCTCTCACATTCCTGGCGTGGAATCGACGCAAATCTTGCTGATAAATGGTCGAGCGGATAAAGGCCATCTCTCTTTCCTCCTCTAAGAGATCGACTGAATCTTGTCGGGCCTGCTCTGCTTCTGCTTCGGAGAAGAGTTCAACACGGGGTGCGTTGTGGAGCAAGTCACTTGGCAGAACAGCTTCGGCTCCATAGACTAAGAAGAAAGGAGTTCTTCCAGTTGACCGATTAGGAGTTGTCCTTAAACCCCATAGAACTGACAGAAGTTCATCAACCCAGGCACCTGCTGCGTGTTTGAGATCACGCATCAGTCGGGGCTTCAGCCCTTTGAGAATTAGGCCATTGGCTCTCTTTGCTTGTCCGTTCGACTGCCGGTGAGCAACAGAAGCATAGTCGACTCGAGTGCCCAGGCGCAGAAAATTCTGAACTCATCGGAATCGAAGTTCGATCCGTTGTCCGTGATGATGCTATGTGGGACTCCATATCGGAACATCAATTCTTTGATAAAACTGATAGCGGTGCTAGCATCAAGGTTCTTGATGGGTTTGGCTTCGATCCATTTGGTAAACTTGTCGACTACAACAAGCACATGAGTGAAGCCGCTTCTGCCAGTCCTCAACGGTCCAACCATATCCGGTCCCCAAACAGCGAAGGGCCAGACGAGGGGGATGGTCTTCAGGGCTAACGCTGGCTTGTGAGACATATCAGAGTAAAATTGACAGCCTTCACATCTGTCGACTATATCTTTCGCCATCTCATTTGCTCGTGGCCAATAGAATCCAGCTCAGTATGCTTTAGCCACGATGGCCCAAGAGGACGCATGGTGACCACAGGTCCCCGAGTGGATGTCATTGAGGATCATTCGATCTTCTTCTGGTGTTATGCACTTCTGACCGACTCCAGTCACACTTTCTCTGAACAGCTGCCCTCTTATCACAGTAAAAGCTTTAGATCGGTGGATGATTTGTCAAGCTTCTTCTTCATCCCCTGGGAGCTCTTTCCTGAGGATATACGCAATGTAGGGCACCGTCCAGTCGGGAGTAATGGCCAGAACCTCCATGATTAGGTCAACCACAGCTGGGACCTTGACTTCGGTCAGATCCGTGGCGCTCTTGGGTTGTGGGGGCTCTTCAATGAAAGGGTCTTTCTGAACTGTCGGCGTGTGAATATGCTCCAAGAACACATTGCTGGGAATGGCTTCTCTCTTGGAACCTATCTTTGCCAATTCATCGGCTACTTGATTCTTCAATCGGGGGATGTGGTGGAGTTCTAACCCCTCGAACTTCTTCTCAAGCTTTCTCACCGTGTTGCAGTAACCAGTCATGGCTGGGCTTCTGACGTCCCACTCCTTCATCACTTGATTAACTACCAAATCTGAGTCGCCATAGACCATGAGGCGACGGACGCCGAGTGAGATGGCCATGTGCAACCCATACAGGAGTGCTTCATACTCTGCTTCATTGTTGGAGGAATCAAAGTGAATCTAGAGGACATATCTGAGCTTGTCTCCTCGGGGGGGATACCAGAACTACTCCAGCACCAGAACCATTCAACATCTTGGATCCGTCAAAGAACATGGTCCAGTGCTCCGAGTGAACTTGAGTCGGCAGTTGCTATTCGATCCACTCGGCGAGGAAATCTGCTATTGCTTGGGACTTGATAGCTTTCTTTGCCTCAAACTTGATATCCAAGGGAAGGAGTTCAATCGCCCATTTTGCCACTCGACCAGTTGCATCCCTGTTGTGCAGAATCTCTGACAATGGAGCTTCGCTGACGACTGTAACAGAGTGATCTGAGAAGTAGTGTGCAACCTTCTTCGTGGTCATGTAAATTCCATAGACAAGCTTCTGATAGTGAGGATATCTCTGCTTTGACGGGTTCAAGACTTCAGAAATATAATAAACTGGGCATTGAACTTTGTACGCTTTTCCTTCTTCTTCCCGCTCGACCATAAGTATTGTACTGACGACTTGTCCAGTGGCTGCTATATAAAGCAAAATAGGCTCTTTGCTGATTGGAGGAGCAAGCACCGGCTGTGTGGAAAGCAGGGCTTTTAGCTCTACAAATGTTGTATCAGCTTCTGGAGTCCACTCGAACGTATCTGATTTCTTCATCAGTCGGTAAAGAGGCAGCACCTTTTCACCGAGGCGAGAAATGAATCGACTTAGGGCAGCCTGGACATCATGCACATGCACAGGGCGTTTCATTCGGAGTATAGCGCCTACTTTCTCTGGGTTAGCATCGATTCCTCGTTCGGAAACAAGAAAACCGTGTAACTTTCCGCCTGGAACTCCAAACGTACACTTTGCTGGATTGGGCTTGATATCATACCTTCTGAGGTTGGCAAAGGTTTCAGCGAGGTCGGTCAGCAGGTCGGAACCTTTACGTGACTTGACCACAATGTCATCCATGTATGCTTTCACATTCCGACTGATCTGAGTGAGCAGGCACTTCTGAATCATTCGCATAAATGTGGCTCTGGCGTTCTTCAAGACGAATGGCATTGTGACATAACAGAAGCACCCGAACGGGGTGATAAAAGCTGTCTTTATTTCATCGGGTCCATACAGACGGATCTGGTGGTACCCGGAGTAGGCATCCAAAAAGGACAAACGCTCGCACCTAGCAGTCGAGTCGACTATCTGATCGATGCGAGGGAGAGGAAAGTGATCTTTCGGGCAGGCCCGATTGATATGCTTGAAATCGATGCACATGCGGAGTGAGTCATCTTTCTTTGGGACCATGAGAACATTGGCTAACCACTCGGAGTGGTAAATCTCTCGGATGAACTCAGCTGCCAAAAGCCGAGCCACCTATTCGCCGATTGCTTTTCTTTTCTGGATGGCGGACCGTCGAAGATGCTCTTTGACTGGTTTCACTTTCGGGTCGACTCGCAAACGATGCTCAGCCAGTCCCCTGGGAACACCTAGCATGTCAGAAGGCTTCCATGCAAAGATGTCCCAGTTCTCACGGAGGAACTGGATGAGCGCTTCTTCCTATTTGGAGTCGAGTGTGGTCGAAATGTGGGTCGGAGCTGCATTGGGGTCCGTCGGGTGAATGTGAACAGACTTTGTCTCGCCAGACGACTGGAATGCTGGATCCGTGGCTGGCTTCTTGGCTCGCAACAAGTCACTTGGGTCTGCATTTTTCTGGTATTCTTGCAATTCTACCACGGCCATCTGGGCATCGGCGATCTTTGAGCCCTTCTGGAAACACTCTTCCGCCTTTTTCCAATTACCAGAGATAGTGATCACTCCTCTGGGACCAGGCATCTTCAGTTTGAGGTACACGTAACAAGGTCGAGCCATGAATCGTGCATAAGCTGGCCTGCCCAGAATTGCATGATATGCACTCTGAAAATCCATGACTTCAAACGTCAACTTTTCTTTACGGTAATTTTTGGCATCACCGAAAACCACGTCGAGTGCAATATGACCGAGGGACGCAGCCTTCTTGCCTGGGATGACCTCATGGAAACTCATATGGCTTTCACTGAGTCTGGACATCGGAATGCCCATTCCTTTCAACGTTTCTGCATACAGAATGTTCAGGCCACTGCCACCGTCCATCAGGACCTTTGTCAGTCGAGTGCCTTTGACCACCGGGTCGACCACCAGCGCTTGCCTCCCAGGGGTGGCGACGTGCGCTGGGTGATCAGATTGGTCGAACGTAATGGCAGTCTGCGACCATTTCAAGTAATTGGGTGTCGCCAGAGCGACCATGTTCACTTCTCTGTTGATGACTTTCAATCGAATCTTGTTTTCAACATCAGCAAAAATCATCAGAGTGGAATTCATGTGAGGATAACCATCATCATCTTCTCCTTCACTGTCAGCCTTGTCTGCCTCCTTCTCCTTTTCCTTGGGTTGTTTCTCTCGGAACTGCTGGATCAGGAGCCGACACTGTCGAGTGGTATGCTTCGGGTAAATGAAATTACCTTCTTCGTATTTTTTGGTGTGGATATGGCACGGCAGATCCAACACGTCATTTCCATCTTGATCTTTTACTTTCTTGGGGTTCCACGGTCCTTTGGGCTTCCCCTTGAACTTTCCTTGAACCACAGCCAAGGCCTCACCCGGAGCAGCTGGTTCGGCCTTGCGTTTTTGTTTCCGACCGGAGTTTCCTCCTCCGGCATCGTGGGCGACTGCTTTGTGCTTGCCGCTCCGCAGTCGCTCCTCCTCTTCACAATTGGCATACTTGGTGGCGATTTCCATCATCCGAGTCAAAGTCATGTTTCCTGTCCGACCGAATTTCATATTCAACTCCCGGTACCTGACGCCTTCCTTAAAAGCAAAAATTGCCTGATGATCAGACACATCTTCCACCGTGTGGTGCAGGGTGATCCACCTATGGATATAATCTCTCAAAGTTTCATTCGGTTTCTGGACGCAACACTGTAATTCTGTCAAACCTGCTGGCCGCTTGCAAGTACCCTCAAACGTTCTGACAAACACTCGGGCGAGATCTTCCCAAGTATAGATGCTGCCAGGTGCCAACTGATTCAGCCACGCCCTAGCCGAGCCCTCCAACATCAGAGGAAGGTGTTTCATGGCCACCTCATCATTGCCGCCACCAATCTGGACAGCCACTCGGTAGTCTTCGAGCCATGTGTCAGGCTTGGACTCTCCGGTGAACTTACTGACTCCAATCACCAACCTGAAGTTGGGGGGAATCACTGCAGCTCTGAAGCTCTGCTAAAGCACTCTGGGCCAGAGACATCCACCCTGTTGCTGGTTTGCGGGCCTCTGTCATGGCCATCTCGGTGAACTCTGTTTCTGTCGACCAAGCCTTGTATGAGAATAGATCTCACATCAAAGCCTGGCTCTCTGGGGTCGACTGGAATACCTCTTCCGACGTTGTTAGGGCGCCTGTCCTCATGTGGCCGTGGCACGTAGGACCCACTCCTTGGAGGAGGCGTGGGCACTCGACGGCGACCATCGCGATCGGCTCGACGATCATACTGCTCCTGGTTTCTGTACTGATCACGCCGCTCTCCGCGTCCCTCACGCCTCGGGGGCGATCTCGGGCTATGGGCCGACTGGACCGTATCTGCGACCACATTTCTGCTATGGATCATATCCCGCGACTGAGACACGTCCGTATTCTGCTCTCCTGCCGCCCGGAGCAGGGCCCTGATCTGCGCCAGACCTCGGCCAGCTTCTGACTGGGAAGGTTGAATCGACTCTGCTATCCGGGCAGCAGCTGCTAGGTTTTGGATCGGTGTCCGGTATACCTGAGCCAGAGGTGGAAAAAGTTGGCGTCGGCTGGACTCAGGAGCACGTTGACGAGCGCGATCGTCGAGTGCGCGCTGTAGGTTCTCCAGCCGAGTGCGCTCAGCCAGATTGGCCAAGCGAGCCTGTTCCAAGGCATGGGCCTCGGGCGTTTCTCCAACTATAGGAGTATGCAGGGCATCCATGTTTCGGCGACGAAGTTCTTCTCTCTGCTGCGAGGAGAGAGGCTCGGGGCGGTACTCCCCGTGAACGCGCGACGGATCGCCATTCCCGTCACCTTCGTCTTCACGATCGAAGCCAGGAGGACCGCGTGGTCCATTGACCATCAGGACTTCCGCTGCCGAGTCATTGCTGCCGCACTCGGATGCAGTCTCTACGGAGCCAGTCGACAGATCGAACAGGCCGTAGAGAGACTCATCGGGCTCGAGCGCCGCGACTTGAGGGGTGGCCGACTGGCGGGCCACCGCATGCTTCACCCACCGTTGAACCCTCGACCAGCCGGTGCGCTTGTTCCGGTGGGTCACAGGGAGGGGGAAAGCCGTAGGAGTCGACTGGTACTGGGTCGACGGTTGCCGCAGGAGGACGCCGCGGACGCACGCGTGAAAGTGCATCGCCCCGAGGGCGGGGAGCGCATCGACGTCGAGTGGTGCCTCCTGAAGCCAAGCGGAGTCATCGGCGACAAACACGAGCGCGCCGAGACGGATCTCGCGGCCCTCAGCCAAACCTCCGCCTGGAACCATGATGATGGGGATCGGAAAAATTGCAACTTCTCTAATAAGTCGCTAAGACACCAGCCCCAAGGTGGGCGCCAACTTCGTGGATCTAAGACTGACAGTAGAATGGGGGTAGGTATGAGGAGGCAAGATCCTAGCTATAGAGTAGTTGTACACACGAGTTTTACGAGTTCAGGCCCTTCTCGGAGAAAATAACAGCCCTACATCTCGGTGCCCTGAGGCGATCGACTGGATTATATGTGTGTGTGTGTGTTTACAAAAGTGCGAACCCTTGTCCCAAAGGAGGGGGGTGGCTTATATAGAGTGCGTCAGGACCCGAGCTCCCCCCGTTACACAGGGTTCAATGTTCATAAAGGTGGGGCGTTACTGGTAATGTCTACAATAAAGTGTTATAAATGTCCATAATGTTATGGTTTAAGTCACGACCGTTGCAAAGTGGAGGGTTTCTCGTCTTCTGGTGGTCAAGTGTCTTCAAGGAAGTCGAGTGAGCACATCTTCATGGTCGAGTGGATGATGTTTTCTCTTCGACTGCTTCTGATTCTTTGTAAATATGTCCTCGGGGAGGGTATGCTGGACAGGTCCATGACCCTACCCTAGGTACATAGATTCATTAGGTACCAAAAAAACCATGAGAGATGGAACGAAAAAAGCCCTAAAAGCAAGACTACCAACTGCTCCGTTAAAATTAGAGATCATGCACACATATATGATCGGTGCATGCCTTATTATATACAGTTCTTTTTCTCTTTCCTTATCTTGGTATTCTTCTTCCGGCTAGACAGAGCCTATCTTAGATTTTCTAGTTGTATTTTTATCCGTGCTCGCAGCAAAAACCTCGACTTCTTTATTATCAATACCAAATTGAAGTATTTTTGGCACATAATTATTTTTTACCCGTGCTGCATTAATGAGCGACGACGTCTGAACAACAACAACAACAACAACACCAGCTGTAGTCGTGGTCATATCAAGCCTGTTGATATTTCAGAAAATTTGGCAAATGTATATAAATTGATGGAATTTGGTATAAAGAACCGAGGTGAGACAATTAGGTAAAAAAAACTTATTTTGTAACACCAAGGCACGTTGGCTTGGTTGGCTACGGATTTATATATGGTGTGGGAGGTTGTGAGTTTGAATTTCACGCGAGTGTAATAATTTTTTCACTGTTTCCCAATTGATCGAAAAAGAGATGTGTATTAGGTCTAGTTTGACCCATGGAAAGGATGGACGAATTTTTTGTTAGAAAACTACACCATGACCCAGGACATACGGACGAAAGTCATAGCACAGGACAAACCAACACGACTCAATGTGAAAAATCTTAAAAAATCAGTACCACCTCAGATAGTAAAAAAAACTAAAAATAATAATATGAATGAACGGATCAAAAAAATCAAAGAAACACACCTT
>NC_057803.1:159086848-159226005 GCF_018294505.1 Triticum aestivum | reverse complement strand
CATTCATCGTCCCTTTTACAAAAAAAAAACCAGTTTTTGATATTAATTAATCCGTAGTCCAACTTAAGTCAGAGAAAACAAAATGTTTTTTGCATTTTAGAGAAAACACCTTGCATTTTATGGTAATTATCCTGTAGTCCAACTTTAAGTCAGGGGAACAAATCGTTTATTGTAGTTTTATAGAAAACCCCTTGCCCTCTCTAATAACTAACCCACAATACATAGTGACATGAATTAAAAAGAAACCCCTTGATATTTTTGTAAACCAACCTAAAGTCTATCTAAGACAAATGTTTTTATAAATATACATATCTTTTAAACCCTAACTCCAACTTTAATATGTTATATATGAAATTTGATTAGAAAAATGCGTAGAATCTAAATATGATGTTATTTTACCCGTTAAATATTTTTAAAAATCCTACTTAGGGTGCAATCTTAATCAATAACATGATCCGTCATTTTTATTGTACTGATGTTCATCTAGATTGCAAACTAACACCTCAACAAAACCATATTAAAGACAAAAGAAACCAATAATAACAATGCACTCATGCCTCATCAAAATATCATAGAAAATATTTAAAAAATCTTGCAAGAATTTTTTTTCTCATATTGTGCCGAGAGAAACACCTTTGGATTAAGCATATTCAAACGCATTGTGGTTGTGTGAGCACTGAAGCCACCGCCGGCGATGGTGGGAAGGAGGATAATCGGCAACACAAATGGAATGTCATGTTGAAATAAAGGACACGGACCTATTGAGGTGTTCAATCATGATTATTGAGTTAGTGACATGTGGTATTTTTTCTCCTGTTACAACTCACGGCCTCTTTTGCTAGTGTATATCTTTATCTAATAATAAAGGACGGAGCCTTTCATAGTTCTTCATAAGTCATCATTTTATATCCGTTGATTTTGTGTTATAATCATAAAGATTGATGGCTAAGATTCAAAAGAGTTTTCTTTTGAAACTTAGATTTAAAAGAGTTAAGTTTCCGTATATTCCATTTCTTTTCGTGTTCGACCCCGTCCGCGGCCATGTGATCGAACGATCCCATCTGGCTAGCAATCTCATTTGCCTTGCCCAGCTCAAACGGCTCATCATCTGGACGGATTCTTTCCCTCAATACCTCTACTTTTCCTTATATATATTCAAAATAAAATGAAAAGTACATAGACCATGCAAAGTACTCAACCAGTTTGAGTGACATTGAGCTTTCTGGTTCAGATAATCTATGATTCTGTAGCTACATATCACATGGTGTACTTGATGCCTTCACTCCAAATCTGATTGACTGACACTTAGCTTTTGATTCAGGGGAGAACGTACGACTTCACTTTAGAGATGTATGTTTCACTGACATTTATCTTTTTGATTGAGGGCTCTCTGATTCTATACCTACATGTCTTGTTTACACGTGATGCCTTTCTCTGAATCTTCTTCTCCTTATATTACCTCTCGGGCCCTTACAAAAAAATACAGTCCGATAACTCAAAGTCTTTCTGACGATTCTGATAGGGCCAGCTACCACAGATGCATACACCATGTTTCTCTACTGCAATTTGATGTCTTATTTACGGACGACACAAAAGAGTTCATATTTCAAGTAGAGAAAGATTTGCTCGGTACATACACATTTGCTGAAAGACTGGTGTGTTGACTTTCAAGGATTCCGATCGATGAGATATCCTTTTCTATTTTTGTTGATATGTTTGAAAGAGAAACTTTTCGGGTGAAGCTATCAATATACATATTATGAGTCAACAAAAATCTATTATGAGGTAAATATATTATACACATATTTTTTTCCTATATTTTTTCATGTGAGCGGAATCTGTCGCACCCTTATGAAAGTTTTGGATTTGGGACTGATCACTTGTTTCCATATTATTGTGTACTTCATCATTTATTTTGTTATGTTTGTGTAAACAAGATATTTGTTCCTCGCAAAAGAAAAAAGATATTTGTTTTTTTATTGGGCCTCACAAAGGTTTCTTATCTTGAACGGTGCTTCCTCTGCCGCTAGCCGTGCCGAAAAAAGCAACCAACATGAACAAACATAGTGACGAGAAAGGGTGGAGCTGAGTATGCCACACGCCGATATGAAGGTTTCCCCTCTGCTCTTCATCAAGTGTTTTATGGGTGAGCTGGTAATCCTGTATTATGTCTTCCCTCTGTCTTTGTAAGTGAACGATTACAAATTGTTGGGCAACATTCAACTGCTATACTTGTGGGGAAAATGTACATGAGCCGTCAGCGAGCACATTGGTGAATAGACGAGACGTGCCCAACCCTCAAGCAACACCAAGGCAATGTCTCAGGAAGCAATCCATCTAACACTTTGGCGTCTGCTCGAGCCCGGAGCCAGGATTCCTCCTGGATAGTATGAACCAGACGAAGACCTTCTGAATTAACGAAAATATGTGTCACACTTGGGTACGTGGTTGAAAACAAAATGAATCCTTGAAATGTTCCAGAATCTGAGGTTTCACCATTCGCTACGGTAATTATTGTTTGTCGCAGGTATATGTTTTTGGACAGGCCTCTACTCAATTATTATTGATTTTATAGTAAGAATCAGCAATACTGCAAGATATGCATTAGGATAAGGTATATTTTTTGGCATATTTAGTATAGAGCTGTTATAATATTTATTATGCCCCCCTTTGCAACGAACGGGTAATTACCTAGCAAATGGATTAGGAAGTAGAGGCTGGTCGAGCTGTCCGAGAATTACGAGCGGGACACGGCGATAACCTTGATTTACCCCCCTTAATAATAATAATAATAATAATAATAATTTTCTATATTAGTAATAATCTATACTTTTTATATACCTACCTACTTTTTACAAAGGATGACAAATTGTGTCGATGGCTGGACGTGAAAATAAAAGAAAAATAAAGGCCCTCTATGTGTTGGATATTTGTATGTTTTTGATCAACGAGGCGAGATAGTGCGAGGGTGGCATTCAAAGGAAGGAGAGAAAGCGAGTACCATTATTATTTGATTTGGAATGTTTTGGTGGCCTTAGCAAATTTCGAAAATTGCTTCAACTTCCCAATAATGCCTAGGTAGTCGTCAATTAGGTTTTACTTCACTCTGATTTATTCATGGATGATGTAATTAGAACTGTCATACAATAATCATACCCATAGTGTATTGCTGACGTGCATTTTTGCTACGCCTCGTGTCTCCCTACCGCCGTCGAGTGTTACCGTTCAGGGTGTTTTTGTGCCATGCCGTTGGATGTTTTCATAAAGATGTCAATTATATTTTCTGTTGCAACGCACCGGTATATGTCCTAGTATATATTACCTCTGTTTCGAAATATAAGTCGTTGGGGGAGTTCAGTTTACACTCCCCAACAACTTATATTTCGGAACGAAGGGAGTAGATAATAAACAAAACTGTCTTTTTTTACACGCACCGGCGGGAGGAAGAACCCAGGTGCAGCCCAGTCTAGCGGCCTGGCCCAAAAACCAATCATCTCCTATCCTCAAATCCCACGGCCACCGGATAACACAGCCACGCCCCCTCCTATCTGCCCGTTCCTCATTCCCAGCAGAGGCAGAAGAGAATGGCGTCCTTGGTCCAGCACGTCGCGGGGCTCGCGTGCCCACCGCTCTCCGGCGCGTCGCGCCGCCCCGGGGCGCCGATGCGGCCGTCCGCGCTGGTCTGCGGGACGTACGTGCTGAGCAAGGATGAGAAGGAGCGGGAGCGGATGCGCACGCTGTTCGACGAGGCCTCCGAGCGCTGCCGCACTGCGCCCATGGAGGGCATCACCTTCTCCCCCGAGGACCTCGAATCCGCCGTCGAGACCACCGACATCGACACTGACATTGGCTCACTCGTAATCTCCCCCTCTCTTGTTCCTGCTCGCTCGTTTCATGGTGAACAGATAATTGGTGCTCAACTGCATATCGCTAGTAGGGGATTGGGATAGTAGGTCGCGTGTATTGCTTATACAGTTGCTTATAGATTTTCGTTTAATTAGCTTTAGATCGCTCATAAGTTTATTTAGTACCGAAGACGTGTCATATTTCTTACTGCTTGTGGTTTTTCAGGTTTTCATTTTGTACTAACGTTGACTGTGCTATGTTTCTCATGTTCCTGTAAAATGTTACCCCCGTAGCTTCGAATAGAATGTTCAAGTGAACTAGAATGGGTTTGCCGTATTAGTTGCCCATTTCCTTTATCGTTTTTGTTTTTTGAGGGGCGAGTGGTACTACAATGTAATCTAGAACGACAGCACCATTACTGTTTGTTCAATGCTTTCCGAAGGAACGTAATAAAGCTATATTCTTACATCAAATGGAAATATAATTGAAATTCCTGAGTTGTGGGACCCTGGAGCAACTTAAAGATTGGCCAATTCAGTTAATTCTGATCTGACACAATACTTTGAGCAACTGACTGATTGCTGCGTGTTTTTCTAAATTAGGTCCCCTCCAATTAGGTCTGTGATATTGAATTAAGCAGATCCAGCGGATTATTAAATTACCGTATTACAGTGAACAGTCTGCCTTGCATATTGTTGTGTGACACATGCACATGGACACAAAATGCAGTTGTCATAGCTGCTGGATTTATTTATTTTCGAACGCGCCTGGAATCATGCCTTTGAATTAAAAAGGTGCTAGGTACGCACAAACGACCTGTTTAATATGAGCAATGTACACACTAATGACGAGGGGAGGAAGAGCTGCTGGATTTGCAGCTCTCCATTACTATTTTTAGTTTGGTGCCAACAATTCTATTATTATCTCCTTTTTTACATGTGGTACTTCTCTGTTATTTGTGCAACACACTACGTTTTGGGCATGCTGGAGCTGAAAGTATAAGGTTTCTTAATTAGCTTGATAAATTTTGTATCACACTGTTCCTGACATCTAAAAAAATATCTTGCATGCTTGTGATGACTACAGATTAAAGGGACAGTATTCATGACCACTTCAAATGGTGCATTTATTGACATCCAATCAAAGGCTACTGCTTTTTTGCCTATAGATGAGGCATGCCTTCTCGATATTGACAATATAGAGGAGGCAGGCATCCGGCCGGGTTTAGTGGAGCAGTTCATGATAATTGATGAGAACCCAAATGATGAAACTTTGATTCTGAGCTTACAATCAATTCAGCAAGACCTTGCTTGGGAAAGGTGCAGGCAGCTTCAGGCAGAGGATGTTGTTATCACGGGTAAAGTGAGTAAAATACTTGCAGAAGGACCTATATCCATGCTATAACCATTGTCCCCTAATCGTTGAATAACTTCTCCTGTAGAAATTATTATAAACTAAATATTTAGAAAGCATTGCCTCTTCCTGCCCCTTGTTTGTGTTAATTAAATCAGACTTTGCCTTTTTGAATGTCTGCCTGGCAACAGCAGCCATTGTTCTTTAGAAAATGAATGTCAGTTCAGTGGGTCTTTATGGTGTAGATTCACTTTGTATATGACCTCGGTTAATAATCCCAATGTTCATGCTGCTGTTAACTTAGGATGGCTTTCTTACCAAGTAGTTATCATGTGTTCATTGGATTGTAATGATTTTGCTAGTTTGTTCATGTGTGACTGCTAATGAATTTATGAAGTTTAGAGCAGTCATTTTATGAAAGCATGTCAATGGATAGCTTTTGTCAACAGCTTTCCTGATTTCTGTTGTTGTTTCTGCAAGTTCCGTTATCCTTTGTCCGGCCCACATGTCTGTATGTCGTTACTTTGATATGCACGACTCATGCCACCTTAGATATTGTGGTACTGTTTTTTTGTTTTTTGGGGTGAAATTGCAGCACTGATCTAGTCTAGGCAGCTTTATTCATGTGCTCAGGTTGCAATGTTGCCCTGCAGGTAATTGGTGGTAACAAAGGAGGTGTGGTGGCTCTTGTGGAGGGCCTTAAGGCATTTGTTCCATTTTCACAAGTGTCATCGGTTGGTTCACAGTCCTATACTCCTATTACAAAACTTTGTTATATCCTATGGTTTTGTTGCTGCATGAGCTGTCTTTTACCAATTTGATCCTGATATACTATGGTTGAGTTTTGGGCTGCTCCATCCTTAGACTAGCTGCTCACTATTTCACTAACTGTTGCTTGACCTTGATCAGAAAACAACTGCTGAAGAGCTGCTTGACAAAGAGCTACCTCTGAAGTTTGTGGAGGTCGATGAGGAACAAGGCAGGCTTGTCCTCAGTAATCGCAAGGCAATGGCCGACAGCCAAGCCCAGCTTGGTATTGGTTCAGTTGTTTTGGGAACTGTTGAAAGCCTAAAACCTTATGGTGCCTTTATCGATATCGGTGGAATCAATGGACTTCTGCATGTCAGCCAAATTAGTCATGACCGTGTTGCAGATATCTCGACAGTTCTTCAACCAGGAGATACCCTCAAGGTAATGCCGTCATCTTACTTGTAAATTATGCCAATTTGCTGTTTCTATAGCTAAGGCTGGAGGACTTTCTTTGTTATTAGGTTATGATACTAAGCCATGACCGTGAAAGGGGCCGGGTTAGCCTTTCTACAAAGAAGCTTGAGCCAACGCCTGGTGACATGATTCGTAACCCAAAGCTGGTTTTTGAAAAGGTAAGTAATGCGGGCAATACCTTTTCACCAGAATATGCCGTAACAGACAAACTGACATGCTGGTTTACTATGCCCAAATTAGGCTGATGAGATGGCGCAGATATTCAGGCAGAGAATAGCTCAAGCAGAGGCAATGGCTCGTGCTGACATGTTAAGATTCCAGCCAGAGGTACCGCTATAACCATTATGTGACGACTCTGCACCGTCGTGAAGCAGTTTACACAACTTTTTTCATACACTAGAGTAACATATGACTGAAATAATTTGTCTGTCTTCCTGTGTCACCTCTTAACAGAGTGGATTGTCTCTCAGTTCAGAGGGTATCTTAGGTCCATTGTCATCAGACACAGCACAGGAGGAAGGGCTACCCGCGGACGAATAGGTGCAATAGCAAGAATGCATCTGATTCCAGAGATGCCCGGTAGTCCATCTTTGTGTGAATGCACGATCGTATCATATTCAGATAATTTCCCCTCGTCAACTTGCGCTTGTATCATTGTGTATGAAGTATAAGGTGCTGAAAAACGGCGGAAAAGAAATTCAAGTTGTACCCCTTTGGCAAAGCCATCAATCCATTTCGTGCAGAAAAGGGTGTGCGTGTACAGTCAGTCACCCCAAAAGGGCTGGCTTAAGCGCACATTGGCCACAACCCCATTAAAGCATTAACAGCACATCGTCTTCCTACATATTTGTGCCCATAAAAGAGCATTGCTGCTGCTGCTGCTTCACCAAAAGAGTGCCAGAAAGAATCAAGAGATGGAAGCATATCCACTTTTGTAACTTCGGAGGTTGACAAATGAAGATGGATAAACCTCTTTTATGCAGCAAGTTGCGCCTGCCTGGAGCCACAGGAATAGCTATTGAAATGGAACTTAAAACCGTCTGCTTGTGTGTGTGTGTCCCCCTTTCCCATTCTGTTCAAACATGTCAAGCTGCCAAACCTCACAGGTTTCACTGATAGCGCCCTCCACTATTTTTCACATGCAAAACATCAAATGCTCTTTTCTTCTCCCTACAGCTAGCTAGCCAAACCTCACAGATCATGCCGTCAACTCTGCTCAGTAGTTTTCTTCAGAACGCCTTCACATTTCGCCGCCCCTGCGGTTCATATCGATCCGGTTCGAATAACCGGGATCGCGCTGCTCAATCACGCGTGCTGATTGCTGAACCATCTAATTAAGCATCTGTAGGATGACCTGAGGATGGAGTTCCGCTACCGAACTTATTAGTTCCCTAGTGTCAGTCCCTTTCCCCAGTGTGCATGCATCTTTCTGAAATCCGTGTACCCACTGCAAATTACTAACCCAGTTTTTCAGTAGGATGAGTTAAGTGCTTTCCCCCCGGCATGCATGGTATCTTCAGGTGGACCAACTGTTCATGCACATTGGCCGATCGCGCGCCGCCGGTGCGTCGTCGATCGGTCTCCGCCGTGAGTGGGGATTGGAATTTTCACCCTTGGCGTGCAACTTGCAGCACACACATGCACGAGGAAGTCGACGACGACGCAGAACCAACGCAGAAAGCAATAGAGCTCGCTCGATCTGTCGTCTCCGCACAGATCGCAATGGAGCTGCGTCAGGTAAGCCATGCACATCAGCTTGAGAACCCGCATGTCTCGTCCTCCGTGGCCTCGTCAGGGGTCACTGGCTAATGGCTTGGGCATATTTGGCGTTTTTTTTACGTACGGACCACATTGATGCCTTGCTGATAATTAGCATTCAGACAAATGGAGGGCACATTGACCTGCAGCTATCGAAGCGATCCAAGAGGAGGATTAGGTATCATGGCATGATAAGATGACACATGCACCATCGATCAGGATCAGATCGCCATGGAGATATATTTGCAATTGCAGCACAGTCCACGCAAGGAACCGATCACGTCCACACATGCATGCACTCTCGATTTGTTACTTGCCGTCCCTTCTTTTCCTCCCACATTTCAGCATGCATGCTCATCTCATGGATCATACGTTGCTCTTCAAAAGGGGGGACGCAGGAGTCAGTCGAGCTGCCGAATTCCACAGCGGAAACCGGCTCACCCGGACAAGTACGTGCTTGGTGAGACTAATGTAAAGGAAAGAGAAGCGAGGAATTCTTTTTGGTTGCTGTCACCTTTTTAACTCGAATGTCAAACAACATACATACGCACTGGTGGTCGATTGGGCGCAGCGCGAGTGCCCATGGATCCGTCGCCGTCGATGGCTTTCTGCCCCCACTAACCGATACAGACCCATACACAGGTAGATATACACATACGACGCGCTGCCACATTTTCTCGGCCGGATCGGAGTTGAACACCACGATCGCGGCCGCCGGCGCAGGTCAATTCCTGGCCATATCTTACCGGCCGTATCATTGCTGGCGGTATGCGAGCCACATACCTACGTTACTGTGTACAGGCGGATATATGGATGGACAGGAACA
Organism: Triticum aestivum; assembly: GCF_018294505.1. Lineage (NCBI taxonomy): Eukaryota > Viridiplantae > Streptophyta > Magnoliopsida > Poales > Poaceae > Triticum > Triticum aestivum. The sequence goes on along the minus strand of NC_057803.1, from coordinate 159,216,998 downwards.
TGTAGATAGATTGGTGATCACCACGACGACGACTCTGAACGACGACGAAGACTATGTACGTATGTCGGAGAGCGGAGAACTACGATCTTTGGATCTAGAACTGAATCGTTTGGGTGATGGAAATGGGTGAAGCGATCCGGGGCAGGCGGCTAACTCTAGCGCCCCGGCCTTCCACTTCCGGGCCGGCGACATCGCCCGCGTCGGAGGGACCGAGTGGGTCGAGGTTCTCCTGCCTGGATTCGGATTCCGGTTCCTCCGATGAGGAGGAGGCGCCGGCAGTGGGCGTCAAGTTAGCACTTGAAGTGCTGGATGAAGATGCGGGAGGCGCGGCTTGGACTCCGGTGGTTCGCCGGAGGAGGAAAACTGAGGCGGAAATTGTTCAAGAATTCTGGACTGATGCGGGTTTTCCTACACCGGCGTCTCGCTTCTGGGAGAAGCGGTCGCCGTCGCCGCCGGGGGTGCCGCCGGAACTCGTAGATATGGGTGTCGGCAATTGCAGGGCGCAGGAGAGGACTACAGATGCAGAGGGCTCGGGGCGGGCTGGTTCAGCGTTGCCGTCTAGCTCGGTGGCGTCGCTACCTCCCAGCCGGATGCCCTCGTCGTCACCGTCCGGTCTGCGAATGGCCCGACCACCGCGGATGGGGTCCTGGCGAGGTCCTCTGCCGCCGCGCAGGGTCACGCCGCCGCCAGTACTTGGGCAGTTCATGGACGCAGCCAAGTTCAATCCTTCCTTGAGGGGATGGGAGAGATCGCCGGCGACGGCCGCATCGACGAGATCTGACGTTGATCGAGCGGCTGTTTCGGAGGCGAATTCTCAGGAGTTTCAAAATCGACCGGCCTCGGAGAGCGGCCCCATGTTGCATGCAGGGAGGGAACCGGGCCAGGATTTTTCTTGGGCCTTTCTAAGGAGGCGCATGAGGGCTCTCTGGGGTGGATACCCTACTCTCACGCCGTTGATTGTGCAAGCAGTCACAGACAAGCCGCCACCGTCCACATCGTCATCGGTTTCTGCCGCACAGTCCTCGACCGCCGCCGCCAAGCCTCTGCACCCCTCGCGGACGCCTTCACCAACTCCTACACCGTCTTCCTGCACCGGGGTTGCCCGCTCCTACGCGGCGGTCGCGGCGGCGCTGTTGAGCCCCATGGCGGGCGTGCCTCCTGCGGCGCGGGCCGCCTCGGCCACGGGAGGGTCGAACCCCCCTACTACTCCGGGCGTGGGGGCGCCACCGGCTCCCTCGCGCCCTCCGGCTCAGGCGCCGGGCTTCTACGGTCCGCCACAACAGCAGCGAGGACCGGCACCAGTATACATCTATGGTGGGAACCAGCCCCCTGGTTATGCCCAGGCTGGGCAGTACCTCTCGCCGTATGGTCCGGCCGTTGCCGGAGTGCAGGCCCCCACATATGGGGCTTCGCAGACCGGGTTGTCCGCTCCGCCACTGTTTCATCCAGGGGGGTTGTGGCACATCCGGCTCAAAAACGCAAAAAGAAGAAGCCACAACAGCAGCAGTTTGCCGATGGAGCCTTACAACATGGTTTTCACCCTCCTCCTCAACACATGCCGGTTCAGCAACAGTTTCCGCATCAACCCATACCACAGCAGCACGTGCAGACTCACCAAGACCAATATCAGCAGGTTGTGCAGCCACAGATGCCGCAGGCACTAGCTACCGTCGCTGTCACACCACAGGTGGTTCCCGGGACTGATGTGCAGGTGGATCCTACAGTACCTAAGCGCAAGGCCAAGAAAGGGGTCCGTTGCTGGAAGTGTGCGGTAGATACGCATGCAGCGAAGGATTGCACTGTGCAACATTACTGTTATATTTGTGACAAAATAGCTCATCCGACGTTGCAGTGCCCGGTTCTTAAACTCTCTAAGCCCAATGCTTTTGTTTCGGGAGTTGGTGCTGACGAGACTTACTTTGTACAATTGCCAGATGGCGTGGTGAAAGAGCACTTGGCGCCGACACAGACACCGATCGCACGTGTTCAGGTTACTGGCTTGATGGTACCGGCTAGCGTCGTCGAGAGTCAAATTGCCAGGAGATGTCCGGTCCGTGATCAATGGAAGTGGGAGGCTATTCAGCATGGGTCTGATGCTTACCTTGTTAGCTTCCCGTCTTTCGAGGATTTAGACAGGCTTGATGGAATCCAGATGAACGTGTCGTCAGTTAATGCCCAGATGACTGTTACCGCATGGACATCGCAGGAGGTTCCTCATAAGATCGAACTGCAGTAGATTTGGCTTCATGTTGAGGGTGTTCCCCATACGGTGCGTCATTTTTTGGGCTTATGGGTGGTTGGTACTCTTATGGGTAAGGCCTTGGACATGGATCTTATTAGCCTGCGACGTCGTGGAGTGGTCCGTATTCTCGTGGCTATGACTAACACTCAGATTCTGGCAAAGTGCAAGAATGATGTTGGGCCTTTTGTCGTGACGGATGTAGTGGTCAAGCTCAAGGGCTACACGTTCACTTTCAGGAGGGAGCCTGCAGGATATACTCCGGATTCAGACTTTGTTCCGTTCATTTGGAGACGCAAAGATGATAATGCTGATGATGATAGCGGTGCGAAGGAGAAGGATAATGAGATGGACACCTCGGAACACACTGGCAACCCAACCATCAATTCATCTTCTAGTACTGCCAAAGCGGAAGACATTCAAATGCCTCAGGTGCAACGACGGGATCTCGCGGGCATTGGCCTTGGTGGTGTGCCAGGAGGTGGCCCTTCAGCTGTAGTCACTCCGTTCAACTCCAAGTCTGGTGCAGGCCACCGGCCTCTCGGCGGGACGCCCGGACTCATCATCGGTGCACCGACAGCTAGCGGGTCAGGTGGCGTTGCAACCGTCGTCGCCAATACCGACGGTAGCGACACAGCTGGCTGCTTCCATTACGGTGCAGGACAGAGGCGACACGGCATGGGGACCGGACGGGGCTTCGAAGCACCAGAAACTAGCTGCGCTGCAGGCGGTCGCCCAGCTACCTGCTCGTGATGAGCTGGGCAAGCTGGCCCTGGCTGGGTGTGGCGCTGAAGGCCCGGCCTCCCGTGTACAACCATGCATGCATACTGCGGCTGGGCGTGGTGCCGCAGGACCGGAGTGGATGCATGCACCGGCTGGCCATGGTGCTGAACGACCGGCCTCGGGTGTGCAGCCATGCATGCATGCACCCGTGGCTGCTCTTAAGCCCCAGGTGAAGGCCATGCAACCTCCTATTGTACAGATTGTAAAGACAGTTGACACTACGAGTTTGGACGCCCTTCAGCTGCAGGTGGAGCCGGCCACGTCCATCTCTACCGCATTCACTGGTACGACTGGTCCGGCCCCTCTTCAGACAATGACCTCGTCGTTCGAGCATGTGGTTGAGATTGTCGGGGAGGGGGTTGCTACTCCACCATCATCCCCTTCACCGGCAGTAGAGCAGGCGCCACAACCTCCAATGGGGATGACACCTACACGACGGAGTAGTCGGCATTCTGTTGCCGACGACGATTCTATGGACACAGATGAGGACTCTTTGGCCAAGGCTATGCGGCGTAAGGCAGCGGAAAACCTCGACAACCAAGGTATTACGTCGTCACCCAAATCCTTTTTAGATTTTTCTAATACTGCCATCATTTCTAAGTTAAATAAAGTGGGTGTTAGTCTTGGAAAGAATGAGAAGGATATTTCTATTTCGACTAACGCTTTGAAACATGTGGAATATGACCGATTAAAAGTTACTCCACGTGTTTCTAGCAAGTCTTATGTCTCCTGTACTGATGAGGAAGAGCTGCATGCCACATCAGATGGTCAGATACTCTCTCATTTAGTAGGGGCGGTTTCGGACGTGGGTCTAGATGAACCCGGTCTTAGTTCATTGATTGAGCTTACAGCATCCGGACGTAAATCAAAGACCGCACATTCGAAAAAAGATAGTAAGTCCCATAAGAGGGCAAAGTGTTCTAAATCTCCTATTGTTTCCTCATGAATGGAATGTTTTTTGATAGTAGAGGTCTTCGTGACTTGGCTAAACATTTATTCATTGCAGAATGTAATAGGGAATACAATTTAGATTTTTTGGCTATCTCTGAAACGGGTAGACGTGATTTCTCAGTAAGTCTGCTTAACCGTCTTTCTGGCGGGATAGACTTTACTTGGGTTTCGCGACCACCTAGAGGTCGTTCTGGGGGCATTTTACTTGGCGTAAATACAGGGACTATGGATGTTTTGGCTAGTTCGAATGGCGAGTTTCATGTTAAACTCCATATTCGCAACAAGGCCGACAACTTCACATGGACCCTCGTCGCCGTGTATGGGGCAGCCCAGGATGAGTTCAAGGCCGATTTTCTTCGTGAATTGGTTAATCTGGCGAAAGATAATCCCTATCCCATTCTTATAGGTGGGGATTTCAACTTGCTTCGATTTCCAAATGAGAAAAGCCGTGGTAGGTTCGATAATCATTGGCCTTTCCTTTTCAATGCTGTCATCGACAGTCTAGATTTGCGAGAGGTTTCTATGATTGGAAGACAATTCACATGGGCGAACAGTCTTCCGGAACCGACATATGAGAAACTAGATCGCGTTTTAATGGATACCGAATGGGAATCAAAATTTCCTATGGTTTCTGTTCGTGCTCTACCTCGTATCGAGGCTTTATCAGACCACGCACCCATTCTTCTAACTACTGGGTTGCCACGACCACAACATAGACGCAAGTTCAAGTTCGAACTTGGGTGGTTGCTTCGGGATGGCTTCCATGACATGGTCAAGGAAGTGTGGGAGAAACCAGTCGCCGGGCCTACCCCAATACACAGATGGAATAACAAAATGCGTGCATTACGTAAATTCCTTGGTGGTTGGGCCAGGCATACGGTGGGTATCCTCAAAAAGGAGAAGCTTCGTCTTTCATCTATCATTGATGAATTAGAAGCTTTGGCAGAGGTTAGACCTCTATCTGAGCATGAAATTGAGATCAAGAATCATTCAAATGCACAGATAGCAAACATGCTGCGTGAAGAGGAACTCAAATGGTACCAACATTCTAACTCGCAATTTATCCTGAAAGGTGATTCGAATACTAGATATTTTCATGGAGTCGCCAATGGCAGACACCGGAAGAAAATTATTCATTCCCTACAACAGGATGAGGGAGTGATTGAGGGGCATGAGCAACTTAAATCTTATATCACTAATTATTATAAAAATCTGTTCGGAGCCCCAGAGGAAGGAAACTTCTCGATGGATGAGACCCGAACAGATGACATCCCTCAGGTCTCTGATGAGGAAAACAACCTTCTAACAGCCCCATACTCCGAGGAGGAAGTTAGAAAGGCAGTTTTCCTAATGGAGCATAACAAAGCCCCGGGTCCGGATGGTTTTCCTGCTGAGTTCTATCAGAAATTCTGGGAAGTCATCAAACCGGATCTCCTACTTTTGTTTACCGACCTACATGCTGGCCAACTAGAATTGTTCCGCTTAAACTTCGGTGAGATTATTTTATTACCTAAGGTTAATGAGGCTGAACGGATACAACAATATAGACCTATTTGCCTCCTTAATGTTAGTTTTAAAATATTCACAAAGGTTGCGACTACTAGGCTAAATTCGGTTGCTGAACATGTGGTTCGGCCTTCACAGACAGCTTTTATGCAAGGCAGACACATCCTAGATGGAGTTGTTATCCTTCATGAAACAGTCCATGAATTACACCGGAAAAAGTTAAATGGGGTGGTACTCAAAATAGACTTTGAAAAGGCTTATGACAAAGTCAAGTGGCCTTTTCTTCAACAGACTCTCAGAATGAAAGGATTTTCTGAAGAGTGGCGCGCTATGATCCATAGCTTCGTTTCTGGAGGTAGTGTTGCCATTAAGGTCAATGATGATGTTGGACACTATTTCCAAACGAAGAAGGGATTGCGACAAGGTGACTCGGTATCGCCCATGCTATTCAATATAGTGGCGGATATGCTAGCGGTCATGATTGAGCGTGCCAAGGTTGATGGCCAAATTGATGGGGTAGTAAATCATCTAGTTGATGGTGGTCTCTCTATACTTCAATATGCCGATGATACGATTCTCTTCATGGATCATGACCTCGAGAAAGCGAGAAATCTGAAACTAATTTTATCAGCATTCGAGCAACTCTCGGGTCTAAAGATCAATTTTCATAAAAGTGAATTGTTTTGCTTTGGCGAGGCTCAAGACGAGGCCCACCTGTACGCTCAACTGTTCGGATGCGGGTTGGGTCAGTTTCCCATCACATATTTGGGGATACCGATACATTATCGGAGACTCACAAATGCTGAATGGAAACACGTCGAGGAGAGACTGCAAAAAAGACTTAGCAGTTGGAAAGGTAAACTGCTGTCTCTGGGTGGAAGATTGGTACTCATAAATTCAGTACTTAGTAATATGGTACTATATATGATTTCCTTCTTCCAGTTACCGAAAGGAGTTTTACATAGATTGGATTATTTCCGATCAAGATTCTTTTGGCAAGGAGATAGCGAGAGTAAGAAATATCGACTGGCTAAATGGAGTGTGGTTTGCCGTCCCAAAGACCAAGGCGGGTTGGGCATTCATGACCTTGAGGTTAAGAATAGGGCCCTCCTTGGCAAATGGTTGTTTAAATTACTAACGGAAGATGGTGTATGGCAAACCCTCCTAAGGAAGAAATATGTGGGTTCCAAGGCGATATCCCAAGTATATTGGAAGCCTGGGGATTCCCACTTTTGGGCAAGTCTAATGGCTACAAAGAAATATTTCTTCTGCTATGGATCCTTCTCGATTAAGGACGGCTCGGAAATTAGATTCTGGGAGGACAAGTGGCTAGGAAATGCCACACTCCGGGAACAATATCCGTCTCTATACAACATTGTACGCCACAAAGGTGATACTATCGCCACGGTAATGGAATCATTTCCACCAAATGTGACGTTCAGAAGAGACTTAATTGGACCCAGACTCCAATCGTGGAATATCCTGCTCCAACGGTTGTCCACGGTGCAATTGTCACATGGGTCTGATGTATTCCGATGGAACCTCCATGGGAATGGACAATTCTCAGTGGATTCTATGTATAGAGCGTTAATTCAGTCCGATGTGCCAGTTGTTAATAACAAGAAGATCTGGAAGATGAAGATACCTCTTAAGAATAAAATCTTTGCATGGTATCTTCGTCGCGGAGTCATTCTTACTAAAGATAACCTTATTAAGAGGAATTGGCATGGAAGCCCGCAATGTGTATTTTGTCACCATGAGGAGACAATAAAACATTTATTCTTTCAATGCAAATTGGCTCGTTCTATATGGTCAGTCATCCAAATAGCTTCTGGCTTGTATCCTCCCTGTAGTGTTGCTAATGTATTTGGCAACTGGTTACATGGGATTGATCACAGGTTTAGAACTCTTCTCAGGGTGGGAGCGCTTGCCATTATTTGGTCGCTTTGGCTATGTAGAAATGATAAGGTTTTTAATGATAAAAGTACTTCTCTGTTGCAGGTTATCTACAGATGTACTGGGACTCTTTGTTTATGGTCCTCTCTACAACGCGTGGAGAATCGAGGCCTGTTTACGGAGGTGTGTACACGATTAGAGGCTACGGCGAGGGATACTTTTACCCAACATGGATGGCAGCATGATCTAAGGATTGGCCCCCCTCCATATTAGGCGTTATACGGACTCTACATGTTTCGTTGTAATTCGCCTTTCTATTTTTATTTTGTGTGAGAGGATCTTATTTGGCTGTGTGCATCTTAGTCATGCAGAGGCCGGGTGTAATGCTTAAATCTTTTAAGTAATAAAGCGCCCCTTTTCGAGAAAAAAATGTCGTGAGAGCTACTGCACATGGAGAGCAGCGGCGGCAACCAACTTTGCAGCGCCTAGCCCGACCTTTCTGTCTAATTCTCGCTCGTATGGAATTTTTTTCTCAAATACCCATAAGCATGCACACCATCACATTAAAGAAAGAACGGCAAAGAAGCCGGATATAAGGCCTTCACGCACATCCAATGACGGAGCCAGAAACTGAATATAGAGAGAGCCAAACATGTTATATAATGTTAGATGGGGCGAAATCACCTAAATCTAGCTAATTTTGCCTGATTAATGAAGGATTAGAAGAACATATAATTGTATTTGTTGGAGCATAGGGGGGACAAGGCTCATGCCAGCACCCCCTGCCTCCCCCACTGCACACACCCAGCCTACCTACTATGATACATGCTACCCTAGTCCAACCTCATGCCAATGACGATGAGGCAAGCCACAGAGCAACCAACCCGCGTCACAACCAACGTCGAGACCTCTATAACTAGACCAAAACCTAAAGCCAACACAAACCAACGTACCGCCACCCATTTGCGCCAAGAGGGAGTCGGCAAATGAACGGCAGAGCCTGAGTGAACCTAGGAAGGGTGTCTTTGAGAGAGCGCCGGCGATAGCTACATGGCACCCAGGATGACCACGCCCAGAACAGCGGCCGACTATGACTCAAGCCCACCATCAAGACTCCTCGAGCAACAAGACAACGCCTTCAAGAAGGAAACGACGCTATGCCGCCGCCACCGCCTGGTCTGATGGCCGGACTAGAGGTTTACCTTGAGCTCGAGGAAGGGAGCTAGATCAGGGCCAAAACAACTCCTCCAGGGAGGGAACGGCGCCCAGGGGCGTTGCCGTTGTCGGCCTCTTCGACGCATGGATTTCTCCTCACCAAGATCATGGAACCCAACGCCCACCGGAGTTGCACGAGCAGGTCAACCACCTGTAACGCCCTCGATGCGGCTATATCTCCCACGTGTCGAAGCACGACTTAGAGGCATAACCGCATTAAAAGCAATGTCGCAAGTGAGGTAATATTCACACAACCCATGTAATACATAAGGGAGAAAGATACATAGTTGGCTTACAATCGCCACTTCACACAAATACAAGAATAAAGCATTACATCAACCAGTTACAATTAAGGCCCGACTACAGAGCCAAAATAAAAGAAGACTACCCCAAAAGCTACACAGATCCCCGATCGTCCCGACTGGGCTCCACTACTGATCAACTAAAACGAAACAACACAAAGGACAAGATCTTCATCGAGCTCCTCCTTGAGCTTGGTTGCGTCACCTGCTCGGGAACATCGGCACCTGCAAACTGGTTTTGGAAGTATCTATGAGTCACGGGGACTCAGCAATCTCACACCCTCGCGATCAAGACTATTTAAGCTTATAGGTAAGGCAAGGTATATATGTGGAGCTGCTGCAAGCGACTAGCATATATGGTGGCTAACATACGCAAAAGAGAGCGAGAAGAGAAGGCAAAGCACGTTCGAGAAATCTATGATCAAGAAGTGATCCTAAAACAACCTACGTCAAGCATAACTCCAACACCGTGTTCACTTTCCGGACTTCGCCGGAAAGAGACCATCACGGTTACACACGCGGTTGATGCATTTTAATTAAGGTCAACTTCAGGTCTTCTACAACCGGACATTAACAAATTCCCATCTGCCCATAACCGCGGGCACGGCTTTCCAAGTTCAAATCCCTGCAGGGGTGTCCCAACTTAGCCCATAACAAGCTCTCACGGTCAACGAAGGATATTCCTTCTAGCGGGAAGACCCGATCAGACTCGGAATCCCGGTTACAAGACATTTCGACAAGGTAAAACTAAACCAGCAACACCGCCCGAATGTGCCGACAAATCCCGATAGGAGCTGCACATATCTCTTTCTCAGGGCACATTCAGATTGTCCAAGGTACGGGTAGGCCAGCCCAGAGTTGCCCCTGGTGGCCACTGGCAGCTGACAGGTTGGACCAACACTCAGAGGAGCACTGGCCCGAGGGGGTTAAAATAATGATGACCCTCAGGAGCGCGACTCCCAAGGGAAAAGAAAAGGCTAGGTGGCGAATGGTAAAACCAATGTTGGGCATTGTTGGAGGAGTTTTATTCGAGGCGAACTGTCAAGGGGTTCCCATTATTACCCAACCGCGTAAGTAACGCAAAATCCGGGAACATAACACCAGTATGACGGAAACTAGGGCGGCAAGAGTGGAACAAAACACCAGGCATAAGGCCGAGCCTTCCACCCTTTACCAAGCATATAGATGCATTAATTAAATAAGATATATTGTGATATCCCAACAAGTAAAAATGTTCCAACAAGGAACAACATCTCCATGTTCCAAAAAGGAACAAACTTCAATCTTCACCTACAACTAACAACGCTATAAGAGGGGCTGAGTAAAGCAGTAACATAGCCAAACAACGGTTTGCTAGGACAAGGTGGGTTAGAGGCTTGGTTCAACAATATGGGAGGCATGATAAGCAAGTGGTAGGTATCGCAGCATAGGCATAGCAAAAGAGTGAGCAGCTAGTAAGCAAAGATAGAAGTGATTTCGAGGGTATGATCATCTTGCCTGAAATCCTGCAAGGAAGAAGAATGAGTCCATGAAGAAGACAAACGGACGTAGATGAACAGATCCTCACAACACGACGTTATCGGAACCAACCCGAAGAAGCAACACCAGAAAGAAACAACCAATCATGGTAAACAACCATTACAACAACATGGCACGATGCGCAAACAAGTATGATGCATGTCCGGTTTAATGAGGCATGGCATGACAAAGTGCACAAACAATCCTACAAATTAAGTGGAGCTCATATGCAACGGAGTTGCATATTGAAGAAAACACCACATGACTTATTTAGTTCTCTCTCGTTTATGTACCCAACAAGATTAAATGTTGTTAGCATGGCAAGAGGGTGAAGCAAAGTAAAACTACCTATCTAGTCAAGTTTAAATGCGGCCGGAAGCAACGAACAACAATTCTGGTAAATCCCCATATGCATATATTAGGTTTGGTACTGTTCTGCCCTAAACATAATTTTAGAGTTGTTAAGCATGCAAAGTGAAGCCACCATGTTAAACTAGGCATTTTTCCACCCCATTTACATATAAAGATTATTTAAACCGAGCTACGGTTATTAAGTTATGAAATAAATCATTTTAGCAAGTTATTGAAGCAAATTTAAACAAACAGCATTTTAAACATGTTAAACATGGATGAAAATTGGATATTATTAAACTAGATGAAATTCTAAGCAAGTTTCATATCTAAAGTTTTTTAATCCGGTGCACGGATGATGAGTTATTAAATGCACGAACATGGAGGGTTTTTCTGCAAATATGCCAAACCCTGGTTAATTAGCAAATTCGGTCGCGAAACAAAAAACAGGCGCTCGGGCCGAAACTCCTGGGTGTTGGGGCGCTCACCATGGGCCAAAACGGGCCGTTGGAGGGGAAATAGCCCACGCGGCCAGAGGCATGGAGCAGACCGGTGTGGGAAGGCGGCCCAAGGCCTGGCTTGGAGGTAGATCGGGCACGTGCGGTCAAGTGTGCACGACCGTTGACCCAAGCGGCAGCTGCAGTTCGTCGGGGACGAACGGGGCGGCGGCGCGGCGTGAAGCAGAACGGCGGCGAGCAGGCGATGGAGGCGGCAACGGGTCTCGGCGCGGCAACGGCGAACTGTGGTCGCCGAGATCCGAGGCGGAAGGTCGAGGCATCGACGGATCCAAGCGGTTCCAGGCGCAGGGAAAACTTGGCGCCGGTCAATGCAGGGGAACGGCAGCGCTCGTCTTCGGAAACAGGGAGGCAGGGGCGCGTCGGCGCGGCTGATCCGAGGCACGGGCACGGGTCGTAGGGCAGAGGCCATGTCCGGCGGATCCCTGGTGGCGATGCGCGGCTTGGGACTTGCGGCGGAGCTCCTGTGGCACTTCATGGCGATGGATCGAAGAAAAGGTTCCTGAGAGAGAGGAGATGTGAGACGAGAGAGAAAGAGAAGCAAGAGGGGAAAGGAGCAGGGCTGTCAGGACTCATCTCCGGCGAGGGTCGGGCGGCTGGATGGATCTCAGAGGAGCCGGGGTTGGCTCGATGGAGGATTCGAGGGAGTGTGGGTGGCGGCTGGAGATTGGGCAGCGCGGATCCCCAAGAAGATAGTGGCGGCGGTGGACACGGAATGGGTGGGACAAGATCCCTAATTTCTAGGGTTGCCCACTATTTATATTACAAAGGATTAGGATAGAGGCTATCTCGTCCCTCCGATCACAATCGGACGATCGCGAATAAAATAGCTAGGGAGCCCAAATAAGAAAACGGAGACGTTTTGTAGACGTTTGGGGATGATCCGGACACAAAGGTGGCGACAGTCCGGGTTGGGTTCGGATAAGTTTCGGACACACGCGAGGGGTCGATGCACTGTGCAGAGAGGGTTTCGGGGTTTGGCGGTTGACAGCGGACTGTGCAGAAGGGCTCGAGCTGAGAGAAAAGAGAGAGAGAGAGAGAGAGAGAGAGAGAGAGAGAGAGAGAGAGAGAGAGAGAGAGAGAGAGAGAGACCTGGCGGCTGTTTCCGGAGACCGAAAACGTCCGACGTTTTGACTGACTATAATACCGCTATAGTTTAACGGTTGGGGCATCAAGCGATCTCCGAATGCGATGAAACTTGACAAGCGGTCTATCTACACTATAATAATACCACACGTCAAATCTCATCCCATTCCGAGAACATTTTCCCGCCACTTATAAAATAATATTTCGGACATGCCGCGGGCGCGTGCAAGTGTGTCTGGGCTCAGAACGGATAACGGAAGGAACGGGGAGAACCTAGACGGATGCAAGTTTTGAAAACATGATGATGCAATGCACATGATGACATGATGAAATGCAACACGCAAGCAAATGACATGGCAACGTCGGCGAATAACTGGAGGACACCTGGCACATCGGTCTCGGGGCGTCACAACACTCCACCACTACGAGAGGATCTCGTCCCGAGATCTAGAATGGCACCGGAGGGGCAACGGAAGAGAAAGAGAAGAGGTAAAGCTAAGTTGCTTCTTTGACAAACGAGTGAGACCAAGAATCTTGGGAGGTTGAACAAATTTAAGGAAAGAAAGGAACGGAGATGAACGAAGTTGAAAGCACTCCGTTACAAAAGAGGAACAAGGAAGAACAACTTCGGGCAGCACTCCGCTTGGAAAGATATGCAAGGCTTGATAAAATGAAAGAACTTGAGCAGCGGGCACACACTCCGGTTAAATGGATAAGCACGACAAAAAACATGATCTTCACAATTCGAGATGATGATTGAAAAGAGCAACGACACAATGCCTTCGGAACAAAAGAATAGAAGATGGATAATTGAAATAGGAGAATGGAGAAGAAAATGCCAACTTCTGCCACAAATGAGCTTGAAAAGGCATCCTTAGAAGAAGGTTCGAACGGAGTTGTTGGAAAAACCAACAACGAAAAGAACAAGGTTTTAGTGGACTTATGGAGAACATCTCAAAACTAAGAGGTGAAATTTTGTCACTAACGGAAACAATAGATTGGATTGATATAAACAAAGAGACGAGACTATATTTCACCGGGAGGATAGATGAAGAACTTGGGTCACTTATAAGCACCATAAATAGCAAAATCCTTAGGGAAAGCTTTAGGTGAAATATAACCCAAGATAACTCCAACGAAGAGGTTGATGGATTTAAAATACCCCATTCTTAACAACATGTGAATCATGAAACATGAACTCAAATTATCAAGAATGACATAATACCACCTCCAATGATATGGTAGAAGGAATTGCACTTCGGAATGCAAGATGAAGAATGCTTGAGCTCCTTAAAAAAAGAACCTCAATGAACACTTCGAGAAGGAATATAAATCCTTAATGAACCATCATGTAGAACCTTCATGAAGAACTCCGGTTAAAAGAATGATCACAAAGAAGTGAAGGATGAAAAGAATAAGGTTGAAGCCTTGAAATGATTAGATGAAGCTTGCGACGAGATAAAAGAGAGATCTTGAAACTCTGGGAAAAGAAAAAGCTGAACACAATTGGAATCAAGAAGTTGATGCACCTCTGGAATAAGGAATTAATCGCTTGGATGAACAAGAATAAGAATTACGTTATGCTTATCCTTCACCAATTTAAATTGATGACAAGCAGCGGATTTGACATACTACTTATTCTCGTAGAGAGCATTAAGATAGATATAGCGCCAACTTGGGAAAATATTGAACGAGCCACCGATAGGATAAAAAATAACAAATGAATCGATACAATAGCAAAGGAAGAGAAATCTTGAACGAGCCACCGGTAAGAATTGAAAACGAACGAAGTAAAAGGGGTGAATCACCAGTAAGAATTAGCAAATGAACGAAGATACATGAGAGAGTTTAGATGCAAGTGAACGAAGAGATCGCGAGCTGATTAGAGGATATTTGAATGAAGCACCGGTAAGATTTGGAGAAAGATAGCTGGAAGCTGGAATGACTAATATTTGAAAAGATGGCCTTCGGAGTAAAGAAATGGAAACAACTCATGAAATGCTCCGGATAGGTGAAAAGAATACTCACAATCAAAACAATTATGAGAGGATGGCAGTAAGCTAGCATCACAAATCTTGAAGAGAAAGGAGCAAGATTGAGAGAAAAATCTTCTTCGGTCTTCAAATACAGAGAATGACGATGAGAGACACCACCATGAATTATTGAGACACTCCGGGATGATTAAAAGAGGAGAGGTTGAGCCAACGATGAAAAGAATTGTGAAAGATCTAGGAGAAGGCATTTGACTGATGATAACTCATTCTTACGTCAAACTTGGAAAAGAATTTGAGAGTAACGCCGGGAAAATAAGAAGAGTCAGGTAAGATCCTGGGAAAAGACCTGTGGGTTAGGGCCCACTGAAAAGATACACCATTGAAAAGATTACTTGAAAAGGAGAATGCACCGGTTGGATTAAATGGTTTGAATGAGAGAACATCCTCGAAAGATCTTGAACGAATGCAGAGTGGAAACACGAATCTTCGAGATATCTTGAGCACTCCTGAACAATTGAATAGCGAGAAATGACTGAATATGAGGTGCACCGGCATGAGAAGGTATTTGCAACGAGGAAAGGATATAATTGGCAAAGCTTGAATTGAATTCATCGGATAAAAGAGAACGAAGAATGATGAACTAGAAGCTCCGTTAGCATCTTCCTGAGAATCACCGGATAAGAACATTGATGGAAAAGAATGGAGAGACTTCATATGAATAAAAGGATACTTGATTAAGAATTCCGAGTCCTCAAAGAAAAAGGGGTGGGTGGGCGGGAAAACAAAGGCAGCTTGGGACGAATGAAACAAAAAACGTCGAGAAGAAATGATAATTGATCTTGCTGATGGGGAGAAAGATGGGATCATCTCGAAGAGAAGCGCATCGGTTGGAAAAAGGATTGACATGACAATCTCGATTATCAAGAAGGATTAGTATTCACATAGGAGTATGAGAACACCACTTAGGAAAGGTATGGAATCAACATTTGCCTTCGAAGCAACTCGAATACCACAACTCAAAACAAAACAAGGATTAGCTTGCAGAATAAGCTAGAACAAACATATGATAGAGATTTCATCCGAAGTTTTCGTGGTGGGGCCTACACGGGCTCGATCGTACAACACCATCATGTACAAGGCAGTGCACATGACATACGAAGCGTCCCCGAGTCGGCATAGCCAAGGACTCTTTAAGACACAACGAGACCACTATAAAACCAACCGTGGATAGGCGGACCACTAGACGTCGAACCCCAATTTCATATCATACATCTGTCGAAAAGATATCCTAAGAGCTACTTGAATTCCCACTTATAAACTCCTAAAAAATTTCGGTTATGCAATCAGGTGTTGGGGATACAAGGGAAGCATAATATCTCACCCAAAACTAACAAATCCTACATCCAGCTGTATCCATCCTTCAACACATAACCAAGAAACCTTTGGAAATCATCTACCTCAACCTTCGAAAAGCATCCGTTATACGAGTTATGGCAATACTCCCGAACTCCCGTCCCAGTACTGGGTGGCGTCGAGGTTATCTCACCAACAACTGCATAAAAGAGATTTTCGATGTCGGCGAACAAAACTCAGGTATTCCAGAACTGCAATGATAAAATTGTGATGATAACACCTCAGAGCTCAACTCTCCGGAACACTGCCACAACCCCTAAATGATAGGAGGCACCAAGAACAATGTTCTCGTCACAAATTGATCGGAACAATTCCAAGATACCCGTGTGATCCTAAAAAAATTTAGTGAAATTTGAGAAGAGAAGAGTCAAAACTCTACGTTAGGATGCCTCACCAGAGCGACGAAGGGGCTGAGGAGTAAAAAGAAGTCCTACTCTCCGATATATATAATCCTAAATGACTCAAAACATTTTTCTAGACTCAACAACGCCAGCTATTCGATCAAGCAGGGGGGCTCCTAAGATCGGGGAAGGCTCTGATACCAACTTGTAATGCCCTCGATGCAGCTATATCTCCCACGTGTCGAAGCACGACTTAGAGGCATAACCGCATTGAAAGCAATGTCGCAAGTGAGGTAATCTTCACACAACCCATGTAATACATAAGGGATAAAGATACATAGTTGGCTTACAATCGCCACTTCACATAAATAAAAGAATAAAGCATTACATCAACCAGTTACAATCAAGGCCCGACTACGGAGCCAAAATAAAAGAAGGCTACCCCAAAAGCTACACAGATCCCTGATCGTCCCGACTGGGCTCCACTACTGATCAACTAGAACGAAACAATACAAAGGACAAGATCTTCATCGAGCTCCTCCTTGAGCTTGGTTGCGTCACCTGCTCGGGAACATCGGCACCTGCATGGTTTTGGAAGTATCTGTGAGTCACGGGGACTCAGCAATCTCACACCCTCACGATCAAGACTATTTAAGCTTATAGGTAAGGCAAGGTATATATGTGGAGCTGCTGCAAGCGACTAGCATATATGGTGGCTAACATACGCAAAAGAGAGCGAGAAGAGAAGGCAAAGCACGTTCGAGAAATCTATGATCAAGAAGTGATCCTAAAACAACCTACGTCAAGCATAACTCCAACACCGTGTTCACTTCCCGGACTCCGCCGGAAAGAGACCATCACGGTTACACACGCGGGTTGATGCATTTTAATTAAGGTCAACTTCAGGTTTTCTACAACTGGACATTAACAAATTCCCATCTTCCCATAACCGTGGGCACGGCTTCCGAAAATTCAAATCCCTGCAGGGGTGTCCCAACTTAGCCCATAACAAGCTCTCACGGTCAATGAAGGATATTCCTTCTAGCGGGAAGAACCGATCGGACTCGGAATCCCGGTTACAAGACATTTCGACAAGGTAAAACTAAACCAGCAACATCGCCCGAATGTGCCGACAAATCCCGATCGGAGCTGCACATATCTCTTTCTCAGGGCACACTCAGATTGTCCAAGGTACGGGTAGGCCAGCCCAGAGTTGCCCCTGGTGGCCACCGGCAGCTGACAGGTTGGACCAACACTCAGAGGAGCACTAGCCTGGGAGGGTTAAAATAATGATGACCCTCAGGAGCGCGACTCCAAAGGGAAAACAAAAGGCTAGGTGGCGAATGGTAAAACCAATGTTGGGCATTGCTGGAGGAGTTTTATTCGATGCGAACTGTTAAGGGGTTCCCATTATTACCCAACCGCGTAAGGAACGCAAAATCCGGGAACATAACACCGGTATGACGGAAACTAGGGCGGCAAGAGTGGAACAAAACACCAGGCATAAGGCCGAGCCTTCCACCCTTTACCAAGCATATAGATGCATTAATTAAATAAGATATATTGTGATATCCCAACAAGTAAACATGTTCCAACAAGGAACAACATCTCCATGTTCCAACAAAGAACAAACTTCAATCTTCACCTGCAACTAACAACGCTATAAGAGGGGCTGAGCAAAGCGGTAACATAGCCAAACAACGGTTTGCTAGGACAAGGTGGGTTAGAGGCTTGGTTCAACAATATGGGAGGCATGATAAGAAAGTGGTAGGTATCGCAGCATAGGCATAGCAAAAGAGCGAGCATGTAGTAAGCAAAGATAGAAGTGATTTCGAGGGTATGATCATCTTGCCTGAAATCCCGCAAGGAAAAAGAACGAGTCCATGAAGAAGACAAACAGACGTAGATGAACGGATCCTCACAACACGACGTTATCGGAACCAACCCAAAGAAGCAACACCGGAAAGAAACAAACAATCATGGTAAACAACCACTACAACAACATAATAAGACCACACCGGAAAGGTGGCGACAGTCCGGGTCGGGTTCGGATAAGTTTCGGACACACGCGAGGGGTCGATGCACTGTGCAGAGAGGGTTTCGGGGTCTGGCGGTTGACAGTGGACTGTGCAGAAGGGCTCGAGCTGAGAGAAGAGAGAGAGAGAGAGACCTGCCGGCTGTTCCCGAAGACCGAAAACGTCCGACGTTTTGACTGACTATAATACCGCTATAGTTTAACGGTTGGGGCATCAAGCGATCTCCGAATGCGATGAAACTTGACAGGCGGTCTATCTACACTATAATAAGACCACACGTCAAATCTCATCGCATTCCGAGAAAATTTTCCTGCCACTTATAAAATAATATTTCGGACATGCCGCGGGCGCGTGCAAGTGTGTCTGGGCTCAGAACGGACAACGGAAGGAACGGGGAGAACCCGGACGGATGCAAGTTTTGAAAACATGATGATGCAATGCACATGATGACATGATGAAATGCAACACGCAAGCAAATGACATGGCAATGTCGGCGAATAACTGGAGGACACCTGGCACATCGGTCTCGGGGCGTCACACCACCGCATTAGGAAGAGTAGCAGTTCGCATCACGGTAGCCTCCACTACCAAGCCGGCCAGATCCGCCCGGATCGAATCGAGCCCACACCATCTCCACCTCGTCGGAGAATGACAACAAGCACCAGGCAGGCCGGGGCAGAGCCGGAGCTATCCATCCCGGACTTGGTGGCGCCCACACCCTACCGTCCACGCCGACCCCCTTCCACCTCGCCACATCCACCGCTAACCACCAGCACGCGACCGGAGCAGGGGGAAGACAGGCACTGCGCCACAGCCAGGGGAAGCATCGCCGCGCCCCGCACGGGATCTGACTCCGGATCCAACAGCCTAGATCAGGCCCACTCCACGCTGTCGCGCAGCCATGACCCAGCGCAGGCCCAGCCGCCGAGAAAGGGCTGTTGGGGAATGCAGTATTTCAATTTTTTTTCCTACGATCACGCAAGATCTATCTAGGATATGCATAGCAACGAGACGGGAGAGTGTGTCCACGTACCCTCGTAGACCGAAAGCGGAAGCGTTTAGTAACGCGGTTGATGTAGTCGAACGTCTTCACGATCCAACCGATCCAAGTACTGAACATACGACACCTTCGTGTTAGCACGATGGCGTCCCTCGAGTTCTTGATCCAGTTGAGGACGAGGGAGAGTTCCGTCAGCACTACGGCGTGGCAACGATGATGATGAAGTTATCGGCGCAGGGCTGCACCTAAGCACTACAACGATATGACCGAGGTGTTGAACTGTGGAGGGGGCACCGCACACGGCTAAGAGATTGTCTGTTGTGCTTTGGGGTGCCCCCATGCCCACGTATATAAAGGAGGGGGAAGGAGGAGGCCGGCCAAGGGGGGCGCCATAGGGGAGTCCAACTAGCTAGGATTCCCAATCAATCCTAGTTTGAGTCCCCTTCCTTTTCCAAGAGGGGGAGAGAGGGAATGAGGAGGAGAGGGAGAAGGAAAGAGGGGGGCGCCGCCCCCTCTTAGTCCAATTCGGACTTGCCATGGGGGGCGGCCACCCCTTCCAGCCCTTCTCTCCTTTCCACTAAAGCCCATTAAGGCCCAATACTTCCCCGGGGGTTCCGGTAACCTCCCTGTACTCCAAAAATACCCGAATCACTTCGGAACCATTCCGATGTCCGGATATAACCTTCCGGTATGTCGATCTTTACCTCTCGACCATTTCGGGACTCCTCGTCATGTCCGTGATCTCATCCGGGACTTCGAACAAACTTCGGTCATCAAATCACATAACTCATAATACAAATCGTCATCGAATGTTAAGTGTGCGGACCCTACGGGTTTGAGAACTATGTAGACATGACTGAGACACATCTCCAGTCAATAACCAATAGCAAAACCTGGATGCTTATATTGGCTCCTACATATTCTACGAAGATCTTTATCGGTCAAACCGCATAACAACATAAGTTATTCCCTTTGTCATTGGTATGTTACTTGCCCGAGATTCGATCGTTGGTATCCTCATACCTAGTTCAATCTTGTTACCGGTAAGTCTCTTTACTCGTTCCGTAATGCATCATCCCGTAACTAACTCATTAGTCACATTGCTTGCAAGGCTTATAGTGATGTGCATTACCGAGAGGGCCCAGAGATACCTCTTCGATACACGAGTGACAAATCCTAATCTTGATCTATGCCAACTCAACAAACACCATTGGAGACATGTGTAGAACATATTTATAATCACCCAGCTACGTTGTGGTGTTTGATAGCACAGAAGGTGTTCCTCCGGTATTCCGGAATTGTATAATCTCATAGTCAAAGGAATATGTATAAGTCATGAAGAAAGCAATAGCAATAAAACTAAACGATCATTATGCTAAGCTAATGGATGGGTCTTGTCCATCACATCATTCTCTAATGATGTGATCATGTTTATCAAATGACAACACATGCCTATGGTCAGGAAACTTAACTATATTTGATTAAAGAGCTAGTCAAGTAGAGGCATACTAGGGACACTCTGTTTGTCTATGTATTCACACATGTACTAAGTTTCCGGTTAATACAATTCTAGCATGAATAATAAACATTTATCATGATATAAGGAAATATAAATAACAACTTTATTATTGCTTCTAGGGCATATTTCCTTCAAGGGAGCCTCCCCATGAGCCGCACGAGCCGCCCGACGCTGGACTGCCGCACCGCCGCGCACCACCGGAACCACCAACCACCGCGAGATCCGCCGACGTCCACCGAGAGAACGGAACGGAAAGGAAACTCCCCGCCACCATCCTCCCAGGGCACTCACGGCTTCGCCGGCGCCCCCTCCAGTGGCAGCGCAGCGAGGGAGGGGGTGGGAGTAGTCCTGGCGGCACGGCTAGGGTTCCCCCCAGTGTCACCAGAGGAGGGCGACACTGGGGGGGTATAAGATTTGTTTGAAGTCAAATTTCATACAATTTGACCAAATTTATATGAAAATATATCGATGTCTACAATACTAGAGGAATATAATATGAAAATTAATTTCACAATGCATTCATTGATATTGATTTTGTATTGTAAATGTTACTCCCAATTCAAACTAAAACCATGACACTGATTTTGGATCGGAGGTAGTAATATTTTTTATTTAAACTTGAGACAATCTTATATGCATAATAAGAAAGAAAGAATTTCGTTACAAATCGAACGTCCGATTTTTTATAGGCAAATCGAATGACTGTGGTGGCAAATTATGTTGTCATGAGGATGGCAATTTTCTTTAGCAAGCATGGATCCCCATGACAACATAATTTGCCATAAAACACGTTCAATTTGCCATGGCTAAAATAAAATATGACGTCGAATTTTAACAGTCCCGAAAAGAAAAGGAGGAAGTACTAAGCCCCTTTGATCTGAAGCCTTCTTGTGTATTATGGGTTGTGAGGGGCTATGGGCCCCGCTTGTAAGGGTATGTGTCCTGTTTGAGAATAATGCACACCTACATAGTCATATCCAAAAAAAATCTACATAACCTTCGCCAGGCGACTTTTCCGGTTTTGAGAAGATTCTAGAATGGTATTGCCTTTTTTGTGTATTTTCTCTATCGGTTTAATAGCTTTCTTTTGGATTCTACTTGTTTTCTAATTTTTTATTCATGTTTCTCTTTTCTTATATTTTTATTTTATTATTTTTTCACATTTAATTCATTAACATTTATTGAAATTCATTAACATTTTTTAAAATCCACCAATATTTTGTAATTTTTTGAATAATTTTAAAGTCAACAAACATTTCAAATTTGTGCATCTTTTTCAAAATCACAAATGCTGTTTGAAATCCAGGGATATATTTTTAAATTGCAAAAATCTTTTATTAAAAAATCAAGTTTTTAATTCATAACATTTATTAAAATCCAAGAATTTTTGAAAATGAGTGAAAACCTTTTGATTTAGTGATTTCTCCAAATAAAATGATAGTCGGCTTTTTAAGAGCCAGTGGTGGTGTTAGCATAAAAATAAAGTTAAGTGTGCGAGCATATTAGGGACCCGAGGTGAGCGAGCGAAATCTTCATCAAGGCTACATCGTGTAAGGAATAGGAGCAGAACCATGGTTTTATTTGAGCGTTACCAGGATAAAGCTTCGTCTGAGCGTTGTAGCAACAATTCTATGGTTTTAGCATGGAATAGGAGCTCCCAAGGGAATCACACAACCACCACCAGCTGACATCGAGGCTATATTATGTAAGAAAAACACAACCATGTACTGAACAACTCCACTCCCTTCTCAACAGAAATGCATCTTGAACAACATCCCATTACGATATAGGAATAAAAACCCACTATGACATAATTAAAACCCAAACCGATGCATATAAATTAAAACAAAACAACTCACTCCTATAACCTGCCAGAGAAAAATAATTAATCCCATGAGTGAAAAACGACACGGTGAAGCGCACACAAGCCTTTAGTTAATATACCAAGCTCTCTACATTTGGGGCCTCCTTGTGTATCGGGGATGTGTGGTCATTATGGGCCCCACCTATAAGGGGTGTATCGCTGGTTGAGAGTAACACGCACACCAATATATCCTTAATGGGCCGGCCGATTTTCCCTGTTAGGTTATGAGAAGGTTGTTGTATGAGATTTTTGTTTTTTCTTTCTTTTTTGTGTTTTCTCTACCAATTTTGATATTATTTTCCCTTTTTCTTTTCCTGTTTTTTCTTTTATTTTTGCACATTTTAATTCATGAACATATACAAATTGTGAATATTTTTAGAATTCATGAATATTTTTTCAAATTCATGAACGTTTTAAAAATTTACAACATTTAAACATTTTAAACTTGTTTTTTTAATTCACATACATCTTTTTATTTAACAAATATTTTGAAATATAAAAGATAGTTTTTTTTCTTTGAAGCGAGTAGAAAAAGAATTTTTTTTTGTCAAAACAAACTCCACTCTATTGATAAAAAAGTAACAAGCTCATAGGGATACAACTTAGCTCTGGAGAGTAGAAAAAAGAGCTAAGCGAGGAAGCAGAGTAGGGAGCCGAGCTGAAATTCATGGTTTCTGTAATTTCATGGTTTCTGCATGGAATAGAAATTCCCAAGTGCGTATACAACCACCACCGACTGACACCGTGGTGGAAACATGTAGGAACACCACCTCCACACTACGAATAACTCGACTGACGCATGTAAGATTAGTTTTAAGTCAAAGTTCATGAAGTTTGATCATATTTATATAGAAAATTATCAACCTCTACGATACTAGAAGTATAGAATATGAAAGTTCATTCAGTGATGCATCTTATGATATCGATTTTATATTGTGAAGGTGATATTTTTTTCCTATAATTTTAGCCATACTTTACTACATTTGATTTAAGACAAATCTCGCATGCGAACTAAAAAAAAGAGTTAATCTTAGGAACGAGGAATTACGCAGCGAAGGGCGTGTTAGCCTCTACTAGTTGACTTTGACGATGGCGGCAGCAGCTGCAAGCCAACCAGTGGCAGCGCAACACGTGTGCCGTCGCGGTGCGGGGCAGCAGCGGCGTACGAGACGTCGCGCAACACGGCCCGGACTAAGGCTACGGGGTGATACTAGGCTGTAGGGTACGTGTGAGTGCACGCACGTCGCGCGTCCAAGTTGCAGCCGCGCGCTATGAGCTAGTGCTCGATCGCAAAGTGCAGGGCGCACGAGAGTGACACGATGGAGCAAACGCAGAACACGGTGCCCGGCCGCTGCGTGCGTGCGTCCGGGCGCGCACCTCCTCCTCCCTGCCCCTGCCATTACACATCCAAATTAAGCGGCATGTTGCCGTAGCTAGCTAGGTAGCCAGATAAACATACATCTAACTGAACATCAGCAGAACATAGCAGCCGGCGTAGGCAGGAGTAGTAGTAGCTTGTTTTTCATTCTGAACGTGGAACGTATAGCTTGTTGAACACTGGTCGCCGTGATAGCTGCTGCCACGCCCAGGCAGGCACAGTGATGGGTGGATAGTGGTGGTGCAGGCAGGAAGATATGGGCAAGGAGGAGGAGCCTTTTTGCCCCGGAAAGCGGGTGTGCGTGCGGAATGCGTGATGCGTACGTGCACTGGAGCAGCCGGCAGGGGGCAGGCAGGCACAGGAGGCCAAACGCTTTCTGAGAGAGAGAGCTCGACGACAGCGCCAAGCACCAAGCTAGTACGAAGCTAGGAAGGAAGGAACCACACGGCCGTACGCCTTATCCGAGTGGGTCGATGCGCAAGTCGATCCGGGCTAGCTAGCCTCCAAGCCAGGGCTCTGTGGCTGTCCGGCCATGCATGCAATGCCAATGCCAATGCCAATGCCAATGTGCCCTAGTAGTGGCATGTATCATTGGATCTTCCTCGATCTTTCTGCGTCCCCTGCTTTCCTCTGATGCTTATTCCTATCCCTCTTTATGCGGATTGGTCCATTGGATCGGTGCCCCGCTTTTGAGTAGGTAGAATCCATAGATAGGTCCCCTGTTTCATCTGCTTGGCTTGGATTGGATTGGATTGGCGTCTCCAGCCCTGCCTCCAGCACTAGTGATGGTTCCCTGTGTCACGAGTGACGGCGAACCCAGTGTCGCCGTTAAGTAGTAGAGCTCCTCAGTGTTCACCTGCCCGTATTCCTACTGTTCACCTCTCCAGATATTTTTACATCTACTACTGTTAGTGAAGTGAAGTGCGAAATATCTGGATAGATGGATCGATTAGTAGTGATCCCAACTGTTTGTAATTATACGCATAAACGAACGAGGGGGTCGCATTTTGTTCGATCCAGGAACGCCAGGTACCGGAGCTAGTGCTCGTGATTATTGGAATGGTGATGTATAATGGCATCATCCTCCATATATACATACGGACTAATATGAGGACCCTTGAAGATGATCACAGGGCACTAGCGCTAGCAGATTAGAGGGTGGGCGGAATCCAATTCAGCCATTTCCCTTCTTTTCCTCCCTGATAATCTTCCACATAACTGCTGCTATTGCCATTGCCAATGGCGATGAGTGATTGTTAATCGTCGGTCAGTTCTTGTGACTCGTTGTATGCATGCACTGTCGACTTTGACCACGGCGATGCTCCATTGGTAAGGCTTTGGGTCAAACCATCACCCCTCTCCACCTAGCCCCCTCTCCAACCCACTAATTAACAAAGCTTCGACTGTTGCCGTGCTCCTAATTTCTGGTCTCGGCCAATTGGAAACGTTCTAGAACTTCTACCTTCTTCTCTGTACTTTCAAGCACGGACGTCAGAGGCAATGTTTGATACTACCCCGAGCAGTCAAACTGATGTTGCTCCATTTTTGTCTTGAGTCGACAAACATGAGAATTCTGCTTTCAAGTCAAATCGATTCTAGTGGCCTCAATCTACGTTTATTCAACATTTGACCCTTCTTCACCCCCACGTTTCATTTATTTAAAGTTGCAAGTTGAAATAGCATGACCGCAGCTACTGCGCCCTGCACTATGCTCAAAAGGGCTACGGTTCAATGTACTCTTGTGTCTTGTCTGCAGCGAGAGTGGGACAAATTCTAATGATACAGCTACTGCGGAAATTTAATACTCACTATGTAAACTAATATAAAACTTTTTACATTATTAGAAGTCTTATATTAGTTTACAGAGACGAGTATCTAATTGGACTCATTTTTCAGCAAAAGATGGATTTTATTAACTCAAGATGAGCATCAAAGGGATACAACACAATGAATACACACCCGTCCTCTGTATAGATAGATGCACACACGCAATACCAACTCACACACAAAAAAAATACACCGACAACTAACAAAGTCAAACAAGACCAAAGCTATACCTCGGTGGAGTAAAAAGAAAAAGCTCCAAAGCAATAAAAAATAATGATCTACAATCTACAACAGTAATCATATCTGCACCAACTATCTCTTGACATCAGTTGTGATGTCGTCACCGCTTTGCATGATCCCAGCAGCTACATACATAGCATGGTCTTGACGTGAGGTGCCATGCAAGTAAAAACCATCCTCGTACAAGCAGACAGTTAAGCCGCAACAAGAGTCGGTCACCACCGGCAGCTCTGAACAACAAAGGTTGTCGTCGCACTTTGCAACAGAGATCCAAGGAGGAAGGACACCAACACAGTCAAATCCAAACTCGGGATGCTCCGACAGTCTTATACCATCCTCATGCTCCGACGTCCTTATCTGTGGTGGCAGAATCAGATAGCAAAACAAACTTGTCATTGTTGTTGGATCTGAAGATCCAAAATTCCCGGTGGCAATCACGTAGCAGCACAGGACCACGTCGACACCCACGCACCCAAGCGAAGAACTGCCATACCCGGACGTATTAGGCCGACGTTGCCGCCTGCATACCCGCAGATGAGATCGTGGCCACTAACGTCTCACAAAAAGACTGCTGGCTCTGCCAGAAAATCTACTGTCACCGCTGCACATTCATGCTGACGGTGTCCTGGACTAGGGGGTACTAGCCTAGTCGGGCCATGTTCCTCGGATTGGGCTGATGGGCCCTCATTCATTCTCAAGAAGGACTCCAGAGGCTAAACGCAGGGGGGCGTGGTCGACTACATCTACCGAAGACTTGTCCTGTACTCCAAGACTTCTCCTACCGCCCTGCGCCTAGACACTAACCTTGTAACCCTAGATGCCCTACATGGCGTGTATATAAGCCAGAGGGTTTAGCCCGTAGAGGGGACATCAATGCAATATCATTCACCTAGCCCTAGAGTTAGACCACATCTTACGATCTCGAGGTAGATCAACTTTGTACTCGATACATCTATATCAATATAAACAAGAGCAGGACGTAGGATTTTACCTTCATCAAGAGGGCCCGAACTTGGGTAAAACATGAGCAGGACGTAGAGTTCTATCCGATGTAATCTTCTTTTGTGATGTGTTTGTTGGGGTCCGATGAATTGTGGGTTTATGATTAGATTATTCACTGTAAGTAATTGATTGTTTTCTGAACTTTATTATGCATGATTGATATAGCTTTCTATTTCTCTCTGATCTACCTGTTTGGTTTGGCCAACTAGATTGATTTATCTTCAGTGAGAGAGGTGCTTTGTGATGGGTTCAATCTTGTGGTGTCCTCACCCAGTGGAAAAAGGGGTAGCGAGGCACATATTTGTATTGTTGCCATTAAGGATAAAACGATCGGGGCTATTCATATTGCTTGAGTTTACTTTTGTCTACATCATGTCATCATACTTCATGCATTACTCTCTTTGTTATGATCTTAATACCTAGAGTGGCAACCATAGAAGCACTCTCGAAGTGGAGTAATAGTTGTAGATGCAGAACCCTTTCGGTCTACTTGTCAGACCTGATGCCTATATACATGATCATTGCCATGAATAATGTCATAAGAAGGATATCCGGACCCGCTCCCACCCGCTAGGGTTCCCCCGCTGTCGCCAGCTACCGGCTAGCGCGCCTCGGCCCATCCCGCCCCATCTTCCCCTCCCATGGTTCACATCCACTCGCTCATCCCCCCTGCGGGCAATGAGCGAACCCCCACTTCTCCCCTCTCATATGCACCCTCCTTGTCCTTCTCCCTCCCACCACCGTCGGCTTGGTCCGTTGGGCCCTGCCCATGCGGAGCTGGCGGCGGTGGGTCATTCCTTCCCCCCCCTCCCCGTGCGTAGGGAGGCGTGGGGGCCTCCTGATGGTGGTGGTGTGGCTCGGCGGCAAGGTTCCTATGGGCCACGAGGCCCTTGATGCGGCGGCGCGACTGTTGGTCGCGGGGCGGCATGGCGGTGCTGGTGGTCGGCGGCGCATGGACGACCCAGGTTTTGGCCCTTTTGGGCTCCATCTGGGCTGAGGCGGGCCGACGGCTCGGCGTGCGGCATCGCTACTCCCTGGTGCTGGTGGCGAGGAGGCGGTGGTCTGCGGGCGGTGGCGGCTTCGTTGACCGGCAAGCTGCAGCGCAACGGCAGGGGCTATCCAGACCCTTTTGGGTCCGCCTGGGCCGGTATGCCTGGTAAGCCCTTGTCTGTGCGTCCGGTCGGCTCCGTGGCGGCGGTGGAGGATGTCCCCTCCTGTCCGCTGCGTTGCGGTTGCCCCCAAACCCACTATCTCTTCTTCCATCCTCTAGGTCTCGTGTCGGTGGCCTCAGGGAGACGACAAAGTTGGTTCGGTGACCGTGGTGGCACAGGCTAATGGGCGGCGAGCTGGGCGGTGCACTTTCGATCGTCTGGGTGGTGGTGGGTGTTTGGGCCGGGAGAAATCCCTAGTGGCTCATCCGGCCCCAATACGACGACGCCTGCAGGGGCTGCCGGACCTTCCTGAAGGGCATCAGATACAGCCTTCCCCACTTTCCCCCGTGTACCGGGGAAACCCTAGGACTTGTGTGGGCAACAACGGCGTCATTGTCACCTCCTTCTTGAAGGTGCTGCTTGGTACACGACGCTTCGGAGTGCCTGGTACGTGGTGGTACTTCTCCGGAGGGTGTTGTGGTTGTCGACCATGCATCTTCGTTTCGTTGATCTGCCATGGTCGGCATTTGTTTCTTTTTCTTTTTCTCTCATTTTCCTCTGGGCTTGTTTGTGCTACGGCCCCAGCCAGCTGGTTGTATCGGATGTTGCTTTATAATATAAAGCAGGGGGAAATCCTTTATCGTAATAATGTCGTAACTATGGGCTTTTCTATCAATTGCCCAACAGTATTTTGTCTATGCACTGTATGTTATTGTTTCAAGAGAGAAGTCTCTAGTGAAAACTATGGCTCCCAGGTCTACTTAATCATATTACTAAAACCAAAAATACCTTGCTACAATTTATTTACTTTTACTTATTTTTCTTTTTTCTATCTACCATTATAAGATTTAATCCTTACAAGTAACGAGTTCAAGGGGATTGACAACGACCCTCTTGCCTGTGTTGGGTGCAAGTATTTGCTTTTGTGTGTGCAGGTGTTGTTCACTAGGGTTTGTGTGATTCTCCTATTGGTTCGATAAACCTTGGTTCTCACTGAGGGAAATACTTATAAGCTACTATATTGCTTCACCCTTCCTCTTTAGGCCTTGTTAGGTTACACCCCTCCACAAGAGGATTTGGGAGGGTTTTGACTTATAGGGGATTAAATCCTCTTCAATCCCTGCCAAACCCCCTTCAAATCCCTCTCAACCGAACACAGCCTTAGGGAAAATCCCAACGCGACTCACAAGTAGCAGGGATATTGATGAGGTGAACCATCGAATCAAAGATGGATGGATGAAGTGGTGCCAAGATTCTGGTATTCTCGATGATAAGAGAGTGCCCCAAAAGCTAAAAGGAAAGTTTTACAGGATAGTGGTTCGACCCGCAATGTTGTATGGTGCTGAGTGTTGGCCAACTAAAAGGTGACATGTTCAATGATACGTCCATTTTGCATCATGTTTTCTTACTGTTATTTATAATGTTTTTATTCATAATAATGCTTTATGGAGTAATTATAATGCCTTTTCTCTCATAATATGCAAGGTTCATACAAAGAGGGAGAATACTTGCAGCTGGAATTCTGGACCTGAAAAATCTATGCCAGTGACACCTATTCTGCACATCTCCAAATGAGCTGAAAATTACGGAGAATTATTTTGAAATATATAAAAAATACTGGACCACATAACTACCGGAGGGGGGGCACCTGGTGATCACGATACACCAGGGCACGCCAGCCCCCCCAGGCATGCCCTGGTGGGCCGTGGTCAGCCCAGCCCACCTCCGGTGCCCATCTTCTGGTATATAAGTCGTTTTGATCTAGAAAAAAAAATAAGGAGAGGACTTTCGGGACGAAGCGCCGCTGTCTCGAGGCGGAACTTGGGCAGGAGCACTTTTGCCCTCTGGCGGAGCGATTCCGCCGGGGGAACTTCCCTCCCGGAGGGGGAAATCAAAGCCATCGTCATCACCAACAACCTCCTCACTTTTGGGAGGCCAATCTTCATCAACATATTTAACAACACCAACTCCTCTCAAACCCTAGTTCATCTCTTGTGTTCAATCTTTGTACCAGAACCTCAGATTGGTACATGTGGGTGACAGTAGTGTTGATTACATCTTCTAGTTGATTACTATATGGTTTATTTGGTGGAAGATTATATGTTCAGATCCATTATGCTATTTAATACCCCTCTGATCTTGAGCATGAATATCATTTGTGAGTAGTTACTTTTGTTCTTGAGGTCACGGGAGAAATCATGTTGCAAGTAATCATGTGACTTTGATATGTGTTTGATATTTTGATGATATGTATGTTCTGATTCCCTTAGTGGTGTTATGTGAACGTCGACTACATGGCACTTCACCATCTTTGGGACTAAGGGGATTCATTGTGGAGTAGTTATTAGATGATGGGTTGCCAGAGTGACAGAAGCTTAAACTCTAGTTTATGCGCTACTTCATAAGGGACTGATTTGGATCCATATGTTTAATGTTATGGTTAGATTTTATCTTAATACTTTTCTCGTAGTTGCGGATGCTTGTGAGGGGGTCAATCATAAGTGGGAGGTTTGTTCAAGTAAGAACAACACCCAAGCACCGGTCCACCCACATATCAAATTATCAAAGTAGCGAACGCGAATCAAACCAACATGATGAAAGTGACTAGATGAAATTATAGTGTGCCCTCAAGAACGCTTTACTTACTATAAGAGACTGTTTTGGCTTGTCCTTTGCTACAAAAAGGATTGGGCTACTGATACGTCCATTTTGCATCATGCTTTTATATCAATATTTATTTGTATTATGGGCTATTATTATTATGGGCTATTATTACACATTATGTCACAATACTTATGCCTATTCTCTCTTATTTTACAAGGTTTACATGAAGAGGGGGAATGCGGGCAGCTGGAATTCTGGGCTGGAAAAGGAGCAAACATTAGAGATATATTCTGCACATCTCCAAAAGTCCTGAAACTCCACGGGATCACTTTTCAGAATATATAAAAAATATTGGGCGCAAGAAGTACCAGAGGGGGGCCACCCACCAGCCACAAGGGTGGGGGGCGCGCCCTACCACCCTGGGCGCCCCCCCTACCTCATGGGCCCCCTGGTGGCCCTCTGATGCCCATCTTTGGCTATATGGAGTCTTTCGTCGAGGGAAAAAAATCATAAGCAAGCTTTCGGGAAGAAACTCCGCCGCCACGAGGCGGAACCTTGGCGGAACTAATCTAGGGCTCCGGCAGAGCTGTTCTGCCAGGGAAACTTCCCTCCGGGAGGGGGAAATCATCGCCATCGTCATCACCAACGATCTTCTCATCAGGAGGGGGTCAATCTCCATCAACATCTTCACCAGCACCATCTCATCTCAAACCCTAGTTCATCTCTTGTATCCAATCTTTGTATCCAAACCTTAGATTGGTACCTGTGGGTTGCTGGTAGTGTTGATTACTCCTTGTAGTTGATGCTAGTTGGTTTACTTGGTGGAAAATCATATGTTCAGATCCATTATGCATATTAATACCCCTCTGATTATGAACATGAATATGCTTTGTGAGTAGTTATGTTTGTTCCTGAGGACATGGGAGAAGTCTTGCTATAAGTAGTCATGTGAATTTGGTATTCGTTCGATATTTTGATGAGATGTATGTTGTCTTTCCTCCAGTGGTGTTATGTGAACGTCGACTACATGACACTTCACTATTGTTTGGGCCTAGAGAAAGGCATTGGGAAGTAATAAGTAGATGATGGGTTGCTAGAGTGACAGAAGCTTAAACCCTAGTTTATAAGTTGCTTCATAAGGGGCTGATTTGGATCCATATGTTTCATGCTATGGTTAGGTTTACCTTAATACTTCTTTTGTAGTTGCGGATGCTTGCAATAGGGGTTAATCATAAGTGGGATGCTTGTCCAAATAAAGACAGCAGCCAAGCACCGGTCCACCCACATATCAAATTGTCAAAGTACCGAATGCAAATCATATGAACGTGATGAAAACTAGCTTGACGATAATTCCCATGTGTCCTTGGGGGCGCTTTCCTTCATATAAGAGTTTTTCCAGGCTTGTCCTTTGCTACAAAAAGGACTGGGCCATCTTTCTGCACCTTATTTACTTTTATTACTTGTTACCCGTTACAAATTACCTTATCACAAAACTATCTGTTACCAATAATTTTAGTGCTTGCAAAGAATATCTTACTAAAATCTGCTTATCATTTCCTTCTGCTCCTCATTGGGTTCGACACTCTTACTTATCGAAAGGACTACGATAGATTCCCTACACTTGTGGGTTATCAAGACTCTTTTCTGGTGTCGTTGCCGGGGAGTGAAGCGCCTTTGGTAGGTGGAATTTGGTAAGGAAAAAATTTATATAGTGTGCTGAAATTTACTGTCACTTGTTACTATGGAACATAATCCTTTGAGGGGTTTGTTCGGGGTATCTTCACCTCGTCCGGAACCACAATTAGCTATCCCTCAACCTACTGAACCTAATAAAAATATTTACTTTGAAATTCCTTCGGGTATGATAGAGAAACTGCTAGCTAATCCTTTTGCAGGAGATGAAACATTGCATCCTGATTTACACTTAATCTATGTGGATGAAGTTTGTGGATTATTTAAGCTTGCAGGTATGCCCGATGATATTGTCAAGAAGAAGGTCTTCCCTTTACCTTTGAAGGGAGATGCGTTGACATGGTATAGGCTATGTGATGATATGAGATCATGGGACTATAAGCGATTGAAATTGGAATTTCACCAGAAGTTTTATCCTATGCATCTTGTTCATTGTGATCGTAATTATATATATAATTTTTGGCCTCGCGAAGGAGAAAGCATCGCTCAAGCTTGGGGGAGGCTTAAGTCAATGTTATATTCATGCCCCAATCATGAGCTCTCAAGAGAAATGATTATTCAAAAAATTTATGCTCGACTTTCTCTCAGTAATCGCTCCATGCTCGATACTTCTTGTACTGGATCTATTATGATGAAGACTATTGAATTCAAATGGGATTTATTGGAAAGAATTAAACGCAACTCTGAAGATTGGGACCTCGATGAAGGTAAGGAGTCTGGTATAACACCTAAGCTTGATTGTGTTAAATCTTTTATGGATAGCGATGCATTTCATGAATTTAGCACTAAATATGGACTTGACTCTGAGATAGTAGCTTCCTTTTGTGAATTCTTTGCTACTCATGTTGATCTCCCTAAGGAGAAGTGGTTTAAATATAATCCTCCCATTGAAGTAAAAGTAGTTGCACCTATTAAAGTTGAAGAAAAGACTATCACTTATAGTGATCCTGTTGTTCCTACTGCTTATGTTGAGAAACCACCTTTCCCTGTTAGAATAAAGGATAATGCTAAAGTTTCAACTGTAGTCAATAAAAGTAATATTAGGACACACAAACCCCCTGAGCAAGTTAAAGTTGAACATAATATTGCTATGGTTAAAGATCTCTTGGTCGATAATATTGATGGGCATGTTATTTACTTCTGTGATGAGACTGCTAGAATTGCTAGACCTTATACTAAAAATAAACATAGACATGTTGTAGGCATGCCTGTTATTTCTGTTAAAATAGGAGATCATTGCTATCATGGCTTATGTGATATGGGTGCTAGTGCAAGTGCAATACCTCATTCCTTATACAAAGAAATTATGCATGATATTGCACCTGCTGAGATAGAAGATATCGATGTTACCATTAAGCTTGCCAATAGAGATACTATTTCACCAATTGGGATTGTTAGAGATGTTGAAGTCTTGTGTGGGAAGGTTAAATATCCTGTTGATTTTCTTGTTCTTGGTTCCCCACAAGATAGCTTTTGTCTCATTATATTTGGTAGACCCTTCTTGAATACTATTAATGCTAAGATAGACTGCCATAAGGATATTGTTTCTGTTCGTTTAGGGGATATGTCTCATGAGTTTAATTTTGCTAAATTTCGTAGACAACCCCATGATAAAGAATTTCCTAGTAAAGATGAAATTATTGGTCTTGCTTCTATTGCCGTGCCTCCTACTGATCCTTTAGAACAATATTTGCTAGACCATGAAAATGATATGTTCATGAATGGAAGAAGGGAAATAGATGAAGTATTCTTTAAACAAGGACCTATTCTGAAACATAATTTGCCTGTTAAAATCCTAGGGGATCCTCCTCCACCCAAGGGTGATCCCTGCTACCTCTTGCGCATTGCGTTGGTTTTCCCTTGAAGAGGAAAGGGTTATGCAATAAAGCAGCGTAAGTATTTCCCTCAGTTTTTGAGAACCAAGGTATCAATCCAGTAGGAGACCACGTGCGAGTCACCTCGTACCTACACAAACAAATAAGAACCTCGCAACCAATGCGATAAAGGGGTTGTCAATCCCTTCTCGACCACTTGCAAGAGTGAGATCTGATAGAGATGATAATAATAAGATAAATATTTTTGGTATTTTTATGATATAGATTGAAAATAAAAGATTGCAAAATAAAATAGATCGGAAACTTGTATGATGGAAAATAGACCCGGGGCCATAGGTTTCACTAGTGGCTTCTCTCAAGAGCATAAGTATTACAGTGGGTAAACAAATTACTGTCGAGCAATTAATAGAAAAGCGAATAATTATGAGAATATCTAGGCATGATCATGTATATAGGCATCACATCCGAGACAAGTAGACCGACTCCTTCCTGCATCTACTACTATTACTCCACACATCGACCGCTATCCAGCATGCATCTAGAGTATTGAGTTCATAAGAACAAAGTAACACCTTAAGCAAGATGACATGATGTAGAGGGATAAACTCATGCAATATGATGTAAACCCCATATTTTTATCCTTGATGGCAACAATACAATACGTGTCATTTCCCTTTCTGTCACTGGGATCGAGCACCGCAAGATTCAAACCAAAGCTAAGCACTTCTCCCATTGCAAGAAAGATCAATCTAGTAGGCCAAACCAAACTGATAATTCAAAGAGACTTGCAAAGATAAACCAATCATACATAAAAGAATTCAGAGAAGATTCAAATATTGTTCATAGATAAAGTTGATCATAAACCCACAATTCATCGGATCTCGACAAACACACCGCAAAAAGAAGAGTTACATCGAATAGATCTCCAAGAGAATCAAGGAGAACTTTGTATTGAGATCCAAAGAGAGAGAAGAAGCCATCTAGCTACTAGCTATGGACCCGAAGGTATGAAGTAAACTACTCACACATCATCGGAGGGGCCATGGAGTTGATGTAGAGGCCCTCCGTGATCAATGCCCCCTCCGACGGAGCTCCGGAAAAGGCCCTAAGATGGGATCTCTTAGGTACAGAAGGTTGCAGCGGTGGAAATAGGGTTTCGTGGTGCTCCTGGATGTTTGCGGGGTACGTGGATATATATAGGAGGAAGAAGTAGGTTGGTGGAGCCACGAGGGGCCCACGAGGGTGGAGGGCGCGCCCAGGGGGTAGGCACCCCTGTCTCGTGGCCTCCTCGTTGATTGCTTGATGTCCACTCCAAGTCCTCTGGATCACGTTTGTTCCAAAAATCACGTTCCCGAAGGTTTCATTCCGTTTGGACTCCGTTTGATATTCCTTTTCTATGAAACACTGAAATAGGCAAAAAAACAACAATTTGGGCTGGGCCTCCGGTTAATAGGTTAGTCCCAAAAATAATATAAAAGTGTAAAATAAAGCCCGTTATCATCCAAAACAGATAATATAATAGCATGGAACAATCAAAAATTATAGATACGTTGGAGACGTATCAAGCATCCCCAATCTTAATTCCTCCTCATCCTCGAGTAGGTAAATAATAAAAACGAAATTTTTGATGTGGAATGCTTCCTAACATATTTCTCAATGTAATTTTTCTTTATTGTGGCATGAATGTTCAGATCCGAAAGATTAAAGATAAAAGTTTAATATTAACATCAAAATAATAATACTTCAAGCATACTAACAAAGCAATTATGTCTTCTCAAAATAACATGGCCAAAGAAAGTTCATCCCTACAAAATCATATAGTTTGGTCATGCTCCATTTTCGTCACACAAGAATGGTCTCATCATGCACAACCCCGATGACAAGCCAAGCAATTGTTTCATAGTTTAGTAATCTCAAACTTTTTTCAACTTTCACGCAATACATGAGTGTGAGCCATGGATATAGCACTATTGGTGGAATAGAATATAATGAAGGGGGTTATGTGGAGAAGACAAAAAAGGAGAAAGTCTCACATCGACGCGGCTAATCAATGGGCTAGGGAGATGCCCATCAATTGATGTCAATGCAAGGAGTAGGGATTGCCATGCAACGGATGCACTAGAGCTATAAATGTATGAATGCTCAACAAAAGAAACTAAGTGGGTGTGCATCCAACTTGCTTGCTCACGAAGACCTAGGGCACTTGAGGAGGCCCATTGTTGGAATATACAAGACAAGTTCTATAATGAAAAATTCCCACTAGTATATGAAAATGACAAAACAAGAGACTCTCTATCATAAAGATCATGGTGCTACTTTGAAGCACAAGTATGGAAAAAGGATAGTAGCATTGCCCCTTTTTATTTTCTCTTTTTTTGGGCCTTCTTTTTTTCTTTGGCCTTTCTCTCTCTTTTTTTATTTGGGACAATGCTCTATTAATGATGATCATCACACTTCTATTTATTTACAACTCAATGGTTACAACTTGATACTAGAACAAGATATGACTCTATATGAATGCCTCCGGCGGTGTACCAGGATTGCGATGAATCAAGAGTGACATGTATGAAAGAATTTTGAATGGTGTCTTTGCCACAAATACGTTGTCAGCTACATGATCATTCAAAGCAATATGACAATGATGATGCGTGTCATAATAAACGGAACGGTGGGAAGTTGCATGGCAATATATCTCGGAATGGCTATGGAAATGCCATAATAGGTAGGTATGGTGGTTGTTTTGAGGAAGATATAAGAAGGTTTATGTGTGATAGAGCGTATCTGTAACATCCCAAAATTTCAATTTGGAATATTATACATAGATCATTCTTGCATATCATATTTTATTGCATTTCATCTCGCGATCCTCGAAATCCTAAGCAGCTCAAGGACCCTCGAAGAGAGTTGGGGATTTCCCTGGTTTTCAAATTTGATTTTATCAAATTCTGAAACGAGGATTTTGGTTTTAATTATTTTTCTCTCCGAAAATATTTCATATTAAAATATATGAGAGGAGATAATATGACTTCTCCAAAATAAATGAAATATTGGAGGAAAAATATTAAAATCAACATTTGTTTTTATTTGGATTTTATTTGCAATTTTGTTTGCATTAGAAAAATTGCACGTTTTCAAAATTGCATTTTAGGGCCAAGAAAATGTTCATCTCGTTCTAAATATTTCATTTAGACGGTGAAAATTTATTTTGGCATTTTTAGATTTTTATTTTACTTTCTAGGATTTTTTTTACTTTCGGCGGAATTATTTTAAAAAAAAGTGCACTTGGTTAACTGGGCCGAAGCCCAGCCGCCGGCCCACCTCCCCCGCGACGCCGTCTCCCTCAACAGACCGACGCCGCCACGCCGCCCCGGACCGGAGTCCGGCTAGGACTCCGCCCCGCCGCCCCTTTGCCCCTCCCCAAGGCACCCCCTCCCCTTATATACCCCCGCCCCCCCGGCCACCACCACCCGCCACCGCCGCCTCGCCCCGCCCGCAGCAGCCGCCGCCGCCGCCCGCTACTGCGCTCGCCCCCTTGCCGCACCGCCGCCGCCGCCCCGCCTCGCCTCACCGTCGCCGCCGTGTCTCGCCGGACCGACGAGGTAGTCGCTGCTTTTTTTAAAAGAAAACCGATCCGGTTTTTTTAAAGAAAACCCTAGTTCATTTTTTTCTCGGTTTGCTGGCTTTTCCCGGTTTTTCTTTTTAGCGGACGTTCGTCCGTACGTTCGTTTAACGAACGGTTTTCGCTCGTTAGTTATAGATAACGAACGCTCGTTCGTTAGCCTGTTCATCAGTTTTCTTTTATCGGATTTTTCCGTGGTTATTTCTGATCGCGATTTCTGATCCGATTTTCGTTCTAGTTTATCTTTTCGCTCGTTAGTCGGAATCAGGCGAATCAAGCGCCTAGATCTTCGTCTCGAGACCCTCTTTCCGCTTAACCAACTTGAACAAGCTTTTGCTACTGTAAAATTTGACCTAGGTCCAGATTAGTAACGGATCTTGTTTCTTTCGCCGTTTGAGTTTCGTTGCTCCGTTCGATTTGATTCTTTTTGCAAACCGGAGTTCTTAAGTTGAACTTTCTGGTTAGATCTTCTTATTTGAGTTTTACCCGTGCTTCTTTGCTTGATTGCTTATGTATGCTATTGTTTGTTTGCGATAGAATTCCCGGAGTGCGAAGCGTGTTATTTGGAGTCTCTAGGTTACGCGGATCGTCAGCAAGGCAAGTAACACTTTGATCATATCCCTTTATCACCCAGTTTTTATGCATTAGTTCCAATCCTCAAACATTGCATGGTTAGGATGACATTAACATGTGGGCTGGGAAGTAGTTGATGAGGTAGAACCTATTGCCCTATTACATTTAAACCCTTGGGAGTTACTTACAAATTGCTTATATTGCTATGCTATGCTCGTAGACGTGGTTTGGGTGAGTGAAATCCATGACAGATGTGAGATTGTTAATTAATGGTTCAACTTAAGGTGGTAACTTAAATACACATCTGGGTGGACTGAGGCACCTGGAGTACCCAGTGTTGCTCGTATTTTTGGAAATCCCGGAGTACCCGTGTGATCTTCCTATGGACCGCCACCCAGGCTCAAAGGGAACTGAGATGATTCATGCTAGAAACTTCCGTGTGCAGCCACAAGCTATTATGGGCTCTAGCATAGTTGAGTAAGTTACGTGAAGCTCTTGAAGAGGTGGATCAGCAGGTAGTGGGTTGTAGGTTTGGTATGGTCTGCCCGGAGTAGAGAGTTAATGTTTCTGAAAGACTGTGTCTCAGTCATCCGTTTCTCAAACACCACGTAGTACGAGAAATCCAATAGAGGCGATCGAGTCTTGTGGGGAAAAGTGTGAAAACCTCTGTAGAGTGTACAAACTAATCATGGTTAGTCGTGTCCCCGGTTATGGACATCTTGAGTATCTAGTACTTGGAGTATCTTAAGTATCTCATCACTCTAAATTAATATTGTTGGGTTGATAATTACCTTAATTGGGATTGAGTTGGAGGAACCTTCTCAATGATGTTTCAACTACCATGATAGTTAAATTAAAATCTATTCCTTTGTTGTAGGGAAAAATTGGCTTTTCACAAAATTGTAACCATAGAGCTTTCCACCAGCCAAATATGCATGTAGTGATAGCATTATTCTGTTCTTGCTCTACTGTGTTACTTTGCCAGCATATTCCATGTGTTGACCCGTTTTCAGGCTGCAACATATTATGTTGCAGACTTTTCAGACGAGGATTAAGGTTCGTTATGTCGTTGCCGTGCAGCTCAGCTATGCCGTTGGAGTTGATGGACTCACTTTATCTTCCAAGCCTTCCGCTGTTATCGTATTAGATGGCCTTATGCCATATTTATTGTAATAAGTTCTCTTTGGAGACATTCAATGTAATAAGTGTGTGATTGCTACTCTGTTATAAATCCTCGAGTACTGTGTGTATCAGCATTACCGATCCAGGGATGACACTGAAGCACAGAGACTTGACCGTTTGAGGTCGGGTCGCTACAAGATGGTATTAGAGCACACGCTGAGTGTAGGACACGACCACTAAGCTAAAAGCCATAGATCACTATTCTCTCTCATTTCTGACTCCTCTCCATTTTCTACTCTTTAGGATGGCGGATGCAAGGAACAAGTTTGCACAACCGGATGAAGAAGCACCTTTCGGATGACACTTGAAGGAAGTCACTAGGTACCTGAACATAGGAACACCAAGCTTCGCCGGGACCTACAATGCCACTTTACCATAAGAGGAGCGATGCATGATTCAAGTTCAAGTTCCAGGAAGAACCTTCACGCCAGTCACTAAACCCATAGAGTTTTCCTTTGATGCACCAACCTGGAGTTTAGGAAAGAGTATGGCAGCTCACATCACCATGGGACGCATTGGAGAAGTTAACCAAAAGGAGCTTAAGGATACTATCTACTAGATCTGTGGGCGCCGAGATGAGCAATGGGAGATGATCAGCACCAGGAAGGATAGATCAATTGCAGCTTTCATCCAGGAACTAAACCAGCACATTCGACGCTAGGAGAATCAGATGTGCGCAGACATGATAGATCTGAAGAAGGCGATGAAAAGGATCACGGAACTGGAGGAAGAACTTAAGGCTACACGTGAAGATTATGAGGAGGAAATCGTCGTAGTAGTGGAGAAGAATGACGATCTGGAAAGGAAGCTAGGAGTATTCCTGAGAGACCCCGCACCAAGAGGAGAAGACGAAGAACCCAAGGAGATTCGCCCGGAGGACTACATCATCATCGACGACACCGACTCCGATCTTAGCGATGATGTCTATGAAGACGAAGCTGGAGCAGATATCATGGAGTCTTCAACCGAGGAATATTTTTAGTAGACCACCACATCAGTAGTAGTATTCCACCATGTAAATAGAGTAGTCCGAGCACTTTTGTAATGATAGTTAGATCAATTGTATGCCCTTGCTTGATTGATTGAGTGAAATGATTGTGTTTGTCTCATGTGCATATGGGTAGTGCTTTCTCATTAGACCTCATTCTATTTTAACCTCTCCCCTCTAAACCCATCAGATGCCTCCGAGACATGACCCCGGATTTGCTTTCCCATCGGAGCTCACTCAGTTGATCCAGCAGCAGAATACCCTGATGCAGTTGTTAGTTCAGAACCAAGGCAACAACAACAACAACAACAACAACAACAACAATCCACCACCACCACCAGTTGACAACTTAGCCCGTTTTCTGAGGTTGCAGCCGTCGGTGTTTTCCAGTAGCACCGAGCCTATAGTAGCAGATGATTGGCTCCGCAGGATTGGAAGGGAGTTAACCACTACAGGATGTACTGATGCCGAGAAGGTGCGTTTTGCCGCACATCAGTTGGATGGACCAGCAACCTCATGGTGGGAGAATTACACTGTCACCTACCCTAT
Source organism: Triticum aestivum (assembly GCF_018294505.1). Taxonomy (NCBI): domain Eukaryota; kingdom Viridiplantae; phylum Streptophyta; class Magnoliopsida; order Poales; family Poaceae; genus Triticum; species Triticum aestivum. The sequence goes on along the minus strand of NC_057803.1, from coordinate 159,175,829 downwards.
AGCCACGGTGACATGAGACCAGTTTTAGCAAGCCTTCCGTACATCCCATCTCTCAACTGGAGCCATGAATATGAAGAAGCGTGAGTTTCGCAACTTACACCAGGGGAACCGTACTGTGGCTTAGTACGCGGATGAAGCAAGTTATCTCGCTATGCCCCTAATGATGTGGCCACAGATGCCGCAAAGCAGGAGAAGTTTATGGAAGGGATGAATGATGAGATGAGTATGCAGTTGATGGTGGCAACATTCAACAACTACCAGGAGTCATGGAATATTTGGATAAGTTTGTTGTGGTGTTCATTGATGATATAATTGTATATTCGAAGAATGAAGAGGAACACAAGGAGCATTTGCGTTTAGTTCTCGAGAAACTCATGGAACATCAGTTGTACGCCAAGTTCAGCAAATGCGAGTTTTGGTTGAAGGAAGTCGGATTCCTTGGACATGTTATATCAGGAGAAGGTATAGCAGTAGACCCCACCAAGGTTTAGTCAGTCACTGAATGGTTGGCACCCACTTCAGTTAGCGAGATCCGCAGTTTTCTTGGACTCGCAGGATACTATCGGAGATTCATTGAGAATTTTTCCAAGATCGTGAAGCCAATGACGGAATTATTGAAGAAGGATACCAAGTTTAAATGGACGGAAGATTGTGAGGCAAGTTTCCAGGAGCTGAAGAAACGTTTGACTACAGCCCCGGTGCTGACACTGCCAGATATACGCAAGGATTTCCAAGTGTATTGCGACGCCTCTCGCTTAGGACTTGGAAGTGTTCTTATGCAGGACGAAAGAGTTGTTTCGTATGCCTCGCGACAACTAAAACCACACGAGTTAAATTATGCCACACATGATTTGGAGCTAGCAGCCATAGTTCGTGCATTGAAGACTTGGAGTTCATGCGTTGAAGACTTGGAGACATTACCTTATTGGAAACCATTGTGATGTGTACACGGATCATAAGAGTTTGAAGTACATTTTCACCCAGAAGGAACTGAACCTTAGGCAGAGAAGATGGTTGGATCTTATAAAGGATTATGACATGAAGCTTCACTATCATCCAGGAAAGGCCAATGTCATAGCGGACGCTTTGAGCCGGAAGAGTTATGCTAATACCCTAGAGAGCATGGGAATGCCGAAGGAGTTAGCAGAGGATCTCCGGGAACTTCAATTGGAGATTGTTCCTAGAGGTTTTGTTGCAACGATGGAGGTACAGTCTACATTGTTGGGAAAAATTTGAGAAGCTTAGAAGGATGACAAAGAGATTGCCGAGATAAAGGAGAAAATGGGCAAAGGAAAGGCCAAAGGTTTTCGTGAGGATGAACACGACACCTTATGGTTTGAGGACCGTGTTTATGTGCCCAATAACACAGAGATCAGGAAGTTAATACTTCAGGAGGCTCATGACTCACCATACTCGATACACCCCGAAAACACCAAGATGTATTTGGATTTGAAGGAACATTTCTGGTGGACAGGGATGAAGAAGGATATCGCCAAGTATGTAGCCGTATGCAGTGTATGTCAGAGAGTGAAGGCAGAGCATCAAAAGCCAGCAGGATTGTTATAGCCTATGCCGATACCCGAATGGAAGTGGGATAAACTTGGCATGGATTTTATCACTAAATTACCCAGGACCAAATCAGGATATGATTCTATATGGGTAGTAGTTGACCGCTTGACCAAAGTGGCACACTTTATCCTAGTGAAAACAACTTATACCAGTGCAAAGTTGGCCAAGATATATATGACCAGAATCATATGTCTGCATGGAGTTTCGAGGACCATCGTATCGGATAGAGGGACACAATTTACCTCAAAGTTTTGGCATCAGCTGCACCAGACTTTGGGAACGAGATTGGAGTTCAGTACAACATTCCACCCGCAGACCGATGGACAGACCGAGAGAGTCAACCAGATTCTTGAGGATACGTTGAGAGCCTGTGCACTAGATTATGTGTCTAGTTGGGATGACAATCTGCCTTACACAAAGTTCTCATACAACAATAGTTACCAAGCCAGTTTGAAGATGGCACCGTTCGAAGCCCTGTATAGACGAAGGTGCAGAACACCATTGATGTGGGATGAAGTTGGAGACCAACGGTTGTTTGGACCAGACTTGATCAAAGAGTCTGAGGAGAAGGTTAAGCTGATTCGAGATAGACTGAAGATAGCTCAGTCCAGGCAGAAGAGTTATGCAGATTCGAAACACAAGGAGGTAACCTATGAAATCGGAGACAGAGCATATCTGTGAGTATCACCTTTGCGAGGAGTGAAATGTTTTGGAGTTAAGGGAAGTTAGCCCCAAGATTTGTAGGACCGTATCATGTTTTGGAACGGATGGGAGAAGTTGCCTACAAGTTGGAGTTACCTGAAGGACTGTCCGGAGTTCACGATGTGTTTCATGTTTCCTAGTTGAAGAAGTGCCATGCTGAGATGGCCGACATACCGCTAAGAGATACCGTACCCTTGGAGGCGATTCAGTTGGACAATGACTTGACTTATGAGGAGAAGCCAGTCAAGATTTTGGAGTTTGCCAGTCGAGTCACCCGCAGCAAGGTTAATAAGTTTTGCAAAGTTCAGTGGAGCCACCATACTTAAGATGAAGCCACCTGGGAACGAGAGGATGATCTTCGCAAAGACCACCCACACCAATTTTCTAGCCAACTTGAATCTTGAGGGCGAGAATCATCTTAAGGGGGTAGGTTTGTAACATCCCAAATTTTCAATTTGGAATGTTATACATAGATCATTCTTGCATATCATATTTTATTGCATTTCATCTTGCGATCCTCGAAATCCTAAGCAGCTCAAGGACCCTAGGAGAGAGTTGGGGATTTCCCCGGTTTTCAAATTTGATTTTATCAAATTCTGAAACGAGAATTTCGGTTTTAATTATTTTTCTCTCCGAAAATATTTCATATTAAAATATATGAGAGGAGATAATATGACTTCTCCAAAATAAATGAAATATTGGAGGAAAAATATTAAAATCAATATTTGTTTTTATTTGGATTTTATTTGCAATTTTGTTTGCATTAGAAAAATTACACGTTTTCAAAATTGCATTTTAGGGCCAAGAAAATGTTCATCTTGTTCTAAATATTTCATTTAGACGGTGAAAATTTGTTTTGGCATTTTTAGATTTTTATTTTACTTTCTAGGATTTTTTTTAGTTTCGGCGGAATTATTTAAAAAAAGTGGGCGTGGCTAACTGGGCCGAAGCCCAGCGCCGGCCCACCTCCCCCGCGACGCCGTCTCCCTCAGGAGACCGACGCCGCCATGCCGCCCCGGACCGGAGTCCGGCTAGGACTCTGCCCCGCCACCCCTTTGCCCCCTCCCCAAGGCACCCCCTCCCCTTATATACCCCCGCCCCCGGCCACCACCACCTGCCACCGCCGCCTCGCCCCGCCCGCAGCAGCCGCCGCCGCCCGCTGCCGCGCCCGCCGCTCGCTGCCGCACCCGCCGCCCGCCGCCGCCGCCGCGCCGCCTCGCCTCGCCGTCGCCGTCGTGTCTCGCCGGACCGACGAGGTAGTCGCCGGTTTTTTAAAAGAAAACCAGAATACAGTAGGTATAACACCCGTATAAATAAAGAATTAGTTCATTACAGTACCATGGAGTGGTCTTTTGTTTTCTTTCGCTAACGGAGCTCACGAGTTTTCTACTTTAAGTTTTGTGTTGTGAAGTTTTCAAGTTTTGGGTAAGGATTCGATGGACTATGGAATAAGGAGTGGCAAGAGCCTAAGCTTGGGGATGCCCAAGGCACCCCAAGGTAATATTACAGGACAACCAAGGGCCTAAGCTTGGGGATGCCCCGGAAGGCATCCCCTCTTTCGTCTTCGTTCATCGGTAACTTTACTTGGAGCTATATTTTTATTCGCCACATGATATGTGTTTTGCTTGGAGCGTCAATTTATTTTGTTAGGACTTTCTTGCTGTTATTTAAAACAATGTTTTGCATCTTTTATTTCAATAAAAGTGGCATTGATAGCCTTTACTATGCCTATGTTACAAGTGTACATGTTGCTGTTTGAAAACAGAAAGTTTACCGCTGTTGCAATAATTCCCTAGAAAGTCAGGATGTGATAAAATGTTGAAACATTTTGCATATTAAGCTATGATAAATTTACTACAGTGGGAATTTTATTTCATAATTTTTGGAGCTAGGGAAGTATGGATGTTGCAGCATTCTTTACAGACTATCCTGTTTAGGCAGATTGCTGTTATGTTTGCATTGTTTGCATATGTTTGCTTCTTTAATGGTTCTATTTGAGGATAGGACTATTAAATATGCAGAGGCATTTAGTATGCAATGTTGAATAATAATTTTAGTGATTTGCTACAGTAGAGTATGATAAGGTTTTTGCAATGGTTTATACTAACTTATCTCACGAGTCCTTGTTGAGTTTTATGTGGATGAAGCTTTTGAGATTTAGGGAGACCGTGGTATGAGAGGAATTAAGAAGACACAAAAGATCAAGCTTGGGGATGCCCAAGGCACCCCAAGATAATATTTCAAGAAGTCTCAAGTATCTAAGTTTGGGGATGCCCCGGTTGGCATCCCACCTTTCTTCTTCAACAACTATCGATTAGTACCGGTTGATCCTAAGTTTTTGCTTCTTCACATGATGTTTACTATTCTTAGAATGTCATTTTATTTTGCTTTGCTTGCTGTTTGAATAAAATACCAAGATCTGAAATTATTAAATGTTAGAGATTCTTCACATAGCTAAATAATTATTTAACTACTCATTGATCTTCACTTAAAATCTTTCGGAGTAGTTTGTCATTTGCTCTAGTGCTTCACTTATATCTTTTAGAGCATGGTGGTAGTTTTATTTTGAAGAAATAGATGAACTCTCATGCTTCACTTATATTATTTTGAGAGTCTTAAATAGCATGGTAATTTGCTGAAAATCCTAATATGCTAGGTATTCAAGAATAATAAAATTCTCTTACGAGTGTGTTGAATACTAGGAGAAGTTTGAAGCATGATAATTGTTTTGAGATATGGAGGTGATAATATTAAAGTTAAGCTAGTTGAGTAGTTTTGAATTTAAATAATACTTGTGTTAAAGTTTGTGATTCCCATAGCATACACTTATGGTGAACCGTTATGTGACGAAGTCGGAGCATGATTTATTTATTGATTGTCTTCCTTATGAGTGGCGGTCGGGGACGAGCGATGGTCTTTTCCTACCAATCTATCCCCCTAGGAGCATGTGCGTAGTACTTTGTTTCGATACCTAATAGATTTTTGCAATAAGTATGTGAGTTCTTTATGACTAATGTTGGGTCCATGGATTATACGCACTCTCACCCTTCCACCTTTGCTATCCTCTCTAGTACCGCGCAACTTTCGCCGGTACCATACACCAACCATATCTTTCCTCAAAACAGCCACCATACCTACCTATTATGGCATTTCCATAGCCATTCTGAGATATATTGCCATGCAACTTTCCACCATCCAGTTTATCATGACACATTCATCATTGCCATATTGCTAGCATGATCATGTAGTTGACATAGTATTTGTGGCAAAGCCACCGTTCACAATTCTTTCATACTTGTCACTCTTGATTCATTGCATACCCCGGTACACCGCCGGAGGCATCCATATAGAGTCATACTTTGTTCTAGTATCGAGTTGTAAATAAATAGAAGTGTGATGATCATCATTAATAGAGCATTGTCCCAAATAAAAAAAAAGAAAGGCCAAAAAAGAGAAAGGCCATAAAAAAGGGAAAGGCCAAATAAAAAAATATATAAAAAGGGGCAATGCTACTATCCTTTTTTTCCACACTTGTGCTTCAAAGTAGCACCATGATATAGCGAGTCTCATATATTGTGCTTCAAAGTAGCACCATGTTCTTCATATAGAGAGTCTCATATGTTGTCACTTTCATATACTAGTGGGAATCTTTCATTATAGAACTTGGCTTGTATATTCCAATGACGGGCTTCCTCAAAATGCCCTAGGTCTTCATGAGCAAGCAAGTTGGATGCACACCCACTAGTTTCTTTTGTTGAGCTTTCATACACTTATAGCTCTAGTGCATCCGTTGCATGGCAATCCCTACTCACTCACATTGATATCTATTGATGGGCATCTCCATAGCCCGTTGATACGCCTAGTCGATGTGAGACTATCTTCTCCCTTTTTATCTTCTCCACAACCACCATTCTATTCCACCTATAGTGCTATGTCCATGGCTCACACTCATGTATTGTGTGAACATTGAAAAAGTTTGAGAACATCAAAAGTATGAAACAATTGCTTGGCTTGTCATCGGGGTTGTACATAATTTAAATATTTTGTGTGGTGAAGATGGAACATAGACAGACTATATGATTTTGTAGGGATAGCTTTCTTTGGCCTTGTTATTTTGAGAAGACATGATTGCTTAGTTGGTATGCTTGAAGTATTATTATTTTTATGTCAATATGAACTTTTCTCTTGAATCTTTCAGATCTGAATATTCATATCATAAGTAAGAAGAATTAGATTGAAATTATGCCAACTAGCATTCCACATCAAAAATTATCTTTTTATCATTTACTTACTCGAGGACGAGCAGGAATTAAGCTTGGGGATGCTTGATACGTCTCCAACGTATCTATAATTTTTGATTGCTCCATGCTATATTATCTACTGTTTTGGGCAATATTGGCTTTATTATCCACTTTTATATTATTTTTGGGACTAACCTATTAACCGGAGGCCCAACCCAGATTTGTTGTTTTATGCCTATTTCAGTGTTTTGAAGAAAAGGAATATCATACAGAGTCGAAATGGAACGAAATCAACTAGAGAAGTTATTTTTGGAAGGAAACACACCTGATGGACTTGGACCCCACGTCAAGGAAGAAACGAGGTGCTCACGAGGGTGGGGGGCGCGCCCCCCTAGGGCGCGCCCCCCTATCTCGTGGGACCCTCGTGGCTCCCCTAACGTACCTCCTGCACCCATATATACCTACGTGACCTAAAACTTCCAGAACGAAAAGATAGATCGGGAGTTCCGCCGCCAGAAGCCTCCGTAGCCACCAAAAGTCAATCGGGACACTGTTTCGGCACCCTGCTGGAGGGGGGAACCCTCACCGGTGGCCATCTACATCATCCCGGTGCTCTCCATGACGAGGAGGGAGTAGTTCTCCCTCGGGGCTGAGGGTATGTACAAGTAGCTATGTGTTTGATCTCTATCTCTCTCTCTCTCTCGTGTTCTTGATTTGGCACGATCTTGATGTATCGCGAGCTTTTCTATTATAGTTGGATCTTATGTTTCTCCTCCCCCTATTCTCTCTTGTAATGAATTGAGTTTCCCCTTTGAAGTTATCTTATCGGATTGAGTCTTTAAAGACTTGAGAACACTTGATGTATGTCTTGGTGACCAACTTGCGGGTTTCATGACATTGAGAACCTATGCATAGGGGTTGGCACATGTTTTCGTCGTGATTCTCCGGTAGAAACTTTGGGGCACTCTATGAGGTCCTTTGTGTTGGTTGAATAGATGAATATGAGATTGTCTGATGCATATCGTATAATCATACCCACGGATACTTGAGGTGACATTGGAGTACCTAAGTGACATTAGGGTTTTGGTTGATTTGTGTCTTAAGGTGTTATTTTAGTACGAACTCTAGGGCTGTTTGTGACACTTATAGGAATAGCCCAACGGATTGGTTGGAAAGAATAACTTTGAGGTGGTTTCGTACCCTACCATAATCTCTTCGTTCGTTCTCCGCTATTAGTGACTTTGGAATGATTCTTTGTTGCATGTTGAGGGATAGTTATGTGATCCAATTATGTTAGTATTGTTGAGGGAACTTACACTAGTGAAAGTGTGAACCCTAGGTCTTGTTTCCTATCATTGCAATACCGTTTACGCTCACTTTTATCACTTGCTACCTTACTGTTTTTATATTTTCAGATTACAAAACTATTATCTACTATCCATATACCGCTTGTATCACCATCTCTTCACCGAACTAGTGCACCTATACAATTTACCATTGTATTGGGTGTGTTGGGGACACAAGAGACTCTTTGTTATTTGGTTGCAGGGTTGCTTGAGAGAGACCATCTTCATCCTACGCCTCCTATGGATTGATAAACCTTAGGTCATCCACTTGAGGGAAATTTGCTACTATCCTACAAACCTCTGCACTTGGAGGCCCAACAACGTCTACAAGAAGAATGTTGTGTAGTAGACATCAAGCTCTTTTCTGGCGCCATTGCTCGGGAGGTTAGCGCTTGAAGGTATATCTTTAGATCTTGCAATCGAGTCTTTTAGTTTCTTGTTTTATCACTAGTTTAGTTTATAAAAGAAAACTATAAAAAATGGAATTGAGTTTGTCGCATACGCTTCACCTTTTTAATATCTTTCGTGAGTATGATGGAAAGGATAATTGTGCTCAAGTGCTAGAAGAAGAAATCTGAAAAATGTTTGGCACTAAATATTTGAATGATGAGCATGATTGCAATGTTGTTAGTATGAATTCCTTGAATATCCATGATTCTAATGATATGCAAAGCCACAAGCTTGGGGAAGCTATGTTTGATGAAGATGATATTTTTTGTCCCCCAAGTTTTGATGAGCAAATTTATTATGATGAAAGCATGCCTCCTATTTATGATGATTATATTGATGAAAGTGGATTTGAAGAGGTCATGACTTTATTTTGTGATGAATCCACTATTTTGGAAGAGGTTCCAATTGATTATGAGAACAAAGTTGCTATCTATGATGATTATTGTGATGACTTGTATGCTATAAAGAATAATGATATCCATGAAACTTGTCGTCATGATTTTAATTTTCAATTGGATTATGCCTCACATGATAATTATTTTGTTGAGTTTGCTCCCACTATTATTCATGAGAAGAATTTTGCTTATGTGGAGAGTAATAAAATTTCTATGCTTGTAGATCATGAAAAGAATGCTTTAGGTTCTGGTTATATTGTTGAATTCATTCATGATGCTACTGAAAATTATTATGAGGGAGGAACATATGCTTGTAGGAATTGCAATAATATCAAGTTTCCTCTCTATGTGCTTAAAGTTTTGAAGTTATGCTTGTTTTACCTTCCTATGCAAGTTGATTATTGTTCCCATAAGTTGTTTGCTCACAAAATCCCTATGCATAGGAAGTATGTTAGACTTAAATGTTCTAGTCATATTCTTCATGATGCTCTCTTTATGTTACAATTCTTATCTTTTATGTGAGCATCGTTGAAATCATCATGCCTAGCTAGGGGCGTTAAACGATAGCACTTGTTGGGAGGCAACCCAATTTTATTTTTGTTCCTTACTTTTTGCTCATGTTTAGTAATAAATAATTCATCTAGCCTCTGTTTAGATGTGGTTTTAGTTGTTTAATTAGTGTTTGTGCCAAGTAGAACTGTTGGGAAGACTTGGGGAAAGTCTTGTTGAACTTGCTGTAAAAAACAGAAACTTTAGCGCTCACGAGAACTGCTGTCATTTTTATTTGGAGAGTTATATTTAGTTAATTCTTTTTGAAGATGATTAATAGATAAATTCCTCACGTCCATCAATTTATTTTAGAATTTTTGGGGTTCCAGATCTTGCGCTAGCTACAGATTACTATAGACTGTTCTGTTTTTGACAGATTCTGTTTTTCGTGTGTTGTTTGCTTATTTTGATGAATCTATGGCTAGTAAAATAGTTTATAAACCATAGAATAGTTGGAATAAAGTAGGTATAACACCCGTATAAATAAAGAATGAGTTCATTACAGTACCTTGAAGTGGTCTTTTGTTTTCTTTCGCTAACGGAGCTCACGAGTTTTTTACTTTAAGTTTTAGGTTGTGAAGTTTTCAAGTTTTGGGTAAGGATTCGATGGAATATGGAATAAGGAGTGGCAAGAGCCTCAGCTTGGGTATGCCCAAGGCACCCCAAGGTAATATTCAAGGACAACCAAGAGCCTAAGCTTGGGGATGCCCCGGAAGGCATCCCCTCTTTCGTCTTCGTTCATCGGTAACTTTACTTGGAGCTATATTTTTATTCATCACATGATATGTGTTTTGCTTGGAGTGTCAATTTATTTTGCTAGGATTTTCTTGCTGTTACTTAAAACAATGTTTTGCATCTTTTATTTCAATAAAAGTGGCATTGATAGCCTTTACTATGCCTATGTTACAAGTATACATGTTGCTGTTTGAAAACAGAAAGTTTACCGCTGTTGCAATAATTCCCTAGAAAAGCCAGAATGTGATAAAATGTTAAAACCTTTTGCATATTAAGCTATGATAAATTTATTACAGTGGGAATTTTATTTCATAATTTTTGGAGCAAGGAAAGTATGGATGTTGCAGGATTCTTTACAGACTATCCTGTTTAGGCAGATTGCTGTTATGTTTGCATTGTTTGCATATGTTTGCTTCGTTAATGATTCTATTTGAGGATAGGACTATTAAATATGCAGAGGCATTTAGTATGCAATGTTGAATAATAATTTTAGTGATTTGCTACAGTAGAGTATGATAAGGTTTTTGCAATGGTTTATACTAACTTATCTCATGAGTCCTTGTTGAGTTTTGTGTGGATGAAGCTTTTGAGATTTAGGGAGACCGTGATATGAGAGGAATTAAGGAGACACAAAAGCTCAAGCTTGGGGATGCCCAAGGCACCCCAAGATAATATTTCAAGAAGTCTCAAGCATCTAAGCTTGGGGATGCCCCGGTTGGCATCCCACCTTTCTTCTTCAACAACTATCGGTTAGTACTGGTTGATCCTAAGTTTTTGCTTCTTCACATGATGTTTACTATTCTTAGAATGTCATTTTCTTTTGCTTTGCTTGCTGTTTGAATAAAATACCAAGATCTGAAATTATTAATTGTCAGAGAGTCTTCACATAGCTAAATAATTATTTAACTACTCATTGATCTTCACTTAAATCTTTCGGAGTAGTTTGTCATTTGCTGTAGTGCTTCACTCATATCTTTTAGAGCATGGTGGTAGTTTTATTTTGAAGAAATAGATGACCTCTCATGCTTCACTTATATTATTTTGAGAGTCTTAAATAGCATGGCAATTTGCTTAAAATCCTAATATGCTAGGTATTCAAGAATAATAAAATTCTCTTATGAGTGTGTTGAATACTGGGAGAAGTTTGAAGCATGATAATTGTTTTGAGATATGGAAGTGATAATATTAAAGTTATGCTAGTTGAGTAGTTGTGAATTTAAATAATACTTGTGTTAAAGTTTGTGATTCCCGTAGCATGCACGTATGGTGAACCGTTATGTGACGAAGTCGGAGCATGATTTATTTATTGATTGTCTTCCTTATGAGTGGCGGTCGGGGACGAGAGATGGTCTTTTCCTACCAATCTATCCCCCTAGGAGCATGTGTGTAGTACTTTGTTTCGATAACTAATAGATTTTTGCAATAAGTATGTGAGTTTTTTATGACTAATGTTGAGTCCATGGATTATACGCACTCTCACCCTTCCACCTTTGCTAGCCTCTCTAGTACCACGCAACTTTCGCCGGTACCATACACCAACCATATCTTTCCTCAAAACAGCCACCATACCTACCTATTATGGCATTTCCATAGCCATTCCGAGATATATTGCCAGACAACTTTCCACCATCCAGTTTATCATGACACATTCATCATTGTCATATTGCTAGCATGATCATGTAGTTGACATAGTATTTGTGGCAAAGCCACCGTTCACAATTCTTTCATACTTGTCACTCTTGATTCATTGCATATCCCGGTACACCGCAGGAGGCATCCATATAGAGTCATACTTTGTTCTAGTATCGAGTTGTAATCATTGAGTTGTAAATAAATAGAAGTGTGATTATCATCATTAATAGAGCATTGTCCCAAATAAAAAAAGAAAGGCCAAATAAAAAAAGGAAGGCCAAAAAAAGAGAAAGGCCATAAAAAAGGGAAAGGCCAAATAAAAAATAATATAAAAAGGGGCAATGCTACTATCCTTTTTTTCCACACTTGTGCTTCAAAGTAGCACCATGATATAGCGAGTCTCATATATTGTGCTTCAAAGTAGCACCATGTTCTTCATATAGAGAGTCTCATATGTTGTCACTTTCATATACTAGTGGGAATCTTTCATTATAGAACTTGGCTTGTATATTCCAATGATGGGCTTCCTCAAAATGCCCTAGGTCTTCGTGAGCAAGCAAGCTGGATGCACACCCACTAGTTTCTTTTGTTGAGCTTTCATACACTTATAGCTGTAGTGCATCCGTTGCATGGCAATCCCTACTCACTCACATTGATATCTATTGATGGGCATCTCCATAGCCCGTTGATACACCTAGTTGATGTGAGACTATCTTCTCCTTTTTTGTCTTCTCCACAACCACCATTCTATTCCACCTATAGTGCTATGTCCATGGCTCACACACATATATTGCGTGAAGATTGAAAAAGTTTGCGAACATCAAAAGTATGAAACAATTGCTTGGCTTGTCATCGGGGTTGTGCATGATTTAAATATTTTGTGTGGTGAAGATGGAGCATAGCCAGACTATATGATTTTGTAGGGATAGCTTTCTTTGGCCTTGTTATTTTGAGAAGACATGATTGCTTAGTTGGTATGCTTGAAGTATTATTATTTTTATGTCAATATGAACTTTTGTCTTGAATCTTTCGGATCTGAATATTCATATCACAAGTAAGAAGAATTACATTGAAATTATGCCAACTAGCATTCCACATCAAAAATTATCTTTTTATCATTTACCTACTCGAGGACGAGCAGGAATTAAGCTTCGGGATGCTTGATACGTCTCCAATGTATCTATAATTTTTGATTGCTCCATGCTATATTATCTACTGTTTTGGGCAATATTGGGCTTTATTATCCACTTTTATATTATTTTTGGGACTAACCTATTAACCGGAGGCCCAGCCGAGATTTGCTGTTTTATGCCTATTTGAGTGTTTTGAAGAAAAGGAATATCAGACAGAGTCGAAACAGAATGAAATCAACTGGAGAAGTTATTTATGGAAGGAAACACACCTGATGGACTTGGACCCCACGTCAAGGAAGAAACGAGATGCTCACGAGGGTGGGGGGCGCGCCCCCCTGTCTTCTGGGACCCTCATGGCTCCCCTGACGTACCTCCTGCACCCATATATACCTACGTGACCTACAACTTCCAGAACAAAAAGATAGATCGGGAGTTCCGCCACCAGAAGCCTCCGTAGCCACCAAAAGTCAATCGGGACCCTGTTCCGGCACCCTGCCGGAGGGGGGAACCCTCACTGGTGGCCATCTACATCATCCCGGTGCTCTCCATGACGAGGAGGGAGTAGTTCTCCCTCAGGGCTGAGGGTATGTACAAGTAGCTATGTGTTTGATCTCTCTCTCTCTCTCTCTCTCTCGTGTTCTTGATTTGGCATGATCTTGATGTATCGCGAGCTTTGCTATTATAGTTGGATCTTATGTTTCTCCTCCCCCACTTCTCTCTTGTAATGAATTGAGTTTCCCCTTTGAAGTTATCTTATCGGATTGAGTCTTTAAAGACTTGAGAACACTTGATGTATGTCTTGGTGACCAACTTGCAGGTTTCGTGACATTGGGAACCTATGCATAGGGGTTGGCACACGTTTTCGTCGTGATTCTCCGATAGAAACTTTGGGGCACTCTATGAGGTCCTTTGTGTTGGTTGAATAGATGAATCTGAGATTGTGTGATGCATATCGTATAATCATACCCACGGATACTTGAGGTGACATTGGAGTATCTAGGTGACATTAGGGTTTTGGTTGATTTGTGTCTTAAGGCATTATTCTAGTACGAACTCTAGGGCTGTTTGTGACACTTATAGGAATAGCCCAACGGATTGATTGGAAATAATAACTTTGAGGTGGTTTCATACCCTACCATAATCTCTTCGTTCGTTCTCCGCTATTAGTGACTTTGGAGTGATTCTTTGTTGCATGTTGAGGGATAGTTATGTGATCCAATTATGTTAGTATTGTTGAGGGAACTTACACTAGTGAAAGTATGAACCCTAGGTCTTGTTTCCTATCATTGCAATACCATTTACGCTCACTTTTATCACTTGCTACCTTGCTGTTTTTATATTTTCAGATTACAAAAACTATTATCTACTATCCATATACTGCTTGTATCACCATATCTTCGCCGAACTAGTGCACCTATACAATTTACCATTGTATTGGGTGTGTTGGGGACATAAGAGACTCTTTGTTATTTGGTTGTAGGGTTGCTTGAGAGAGACCATCTTCATCGTACGCCTCCTATGGATTGATAAACCTTAGGTCATCCACTTGAGGGAAATTTTCTACTGTCCTACAAACCTCTGCACTTGGAGGCCCAACAACGTCTACAAGAAGAAGGTTGTGTAGTAGACATCACCCGTGCTTCTTTGCTTGATTGCTTATGTATGCTATTGTTTGTTTGCGATTGAATTCCCGAAGTGCGAAGCGTGTTATTTGGAGTCTCTAGGTTACGCGGATCGTCAGCAAGGCAAGTAACACTTTGATCATATCCCTTTATCACCCAGTTTTTATGCATTAGTTCCAATCCTCAAACATTGCATGGTTAGGATGACATTAACATGTGGGTTGGGAAGTAGTTGATGAGGTAGAACCTATTGCCCTGTTACATTTAAACCCTTGGGAGTTACTTATGAATTGCTTATATTGCTATGTGATGCTCGTATTGGGTGAGTGAAATCCATGATAGATGTGAGATTGTTAATTAATGGTTCAACTTAAGGTGGTAACTTAAATACACATCTGGGTGGACTGAGGCACCTGGAGTACCCAGTGTTGCTCGTATTTTTGGAAATCCCGGAGTACCCGTGTGATCTTCCTATGGACCGCCACCCAGGCTCAAAGGGAACTGAGATGATTCATGATAGAAACTTCCGTGTGCAGCCACAAGCTATTATGGGCTCTAGCATAGTTGAGTAAGTTACGTGAAGCTCTTGAAGAGGTGGATCAACAGGTAGTGGGTTGTAGGTTTGGTATGGTCTTCCCGGAGTAGAGAGTTAATGTTTCTGAAA
The DNA here is from genome assembly GCF_018294505.1 of Triticum aestivum. Taxonomy (NCBI): domain Eukaryota; kingdom Viridiplantae; phylum Streptophyta; class Magnoliopsida; order Poales; family Poaceae; genus Triticum; species Triticum aestivum. The sequence continues at coordinate 159,160,791 of NC_057803.1, read as the reverse complement.
GACTGTGTCTCGGTCATCCGTTTCTCAAACACTACATAGTGCGAGAAATCCAACGGAGGTGATCGAGTCTTGTGGGGAAAAGTGCGCAAACCTCTGTAGAGTGTACAAACTAATCATGGTTAGCCGTGTCCCCGGTTATGGACATCTTGAGTATCTAGTACTTGGAGTATCTTAAGTATCTCATCACTCTAAACTAATATTGTTGGGTTGATAATTACCTTAATTGGGATTGAGTTGGAGGAACCTTCTCAATGATGTTTCAACTACCATGATAGTTAAATTAAAATCTATTCCTTTGTTGTAGGGAAAAATTGGCTTTTCGCAAAACTGTAACCATAGAGCTTTCCACCAGCCAAATATGCATGTAGTGATAGCATTATTCTGTTCTTGCTCTTGTGTTACTTTGCTAGCATATTCCATGTGCTGACCCGTTTTCGGGCTGCAACATATTATGTTGCAGACTTTTCAGACGAGGAGTAAGGTTCGTTAGGTCATTGTCGTGCAGCTCAGCTATGCCGTTGGAGTTGATGGACTCACTTTATCTTCCAAGCCTTCCACTGTTATCGTATTAGATGGCCTTAAGCCTATATTTATTGTAATAAGTTCTCTTTGGAGGCATTCAATGTAATAAGTGTGTGATTGCTACTCTGTTATAAATCCTCGAGTACTGTGTGTGTCAGCATTACCGATCCAGGGATGACACTGAAGCACATAGGCTTGACCGTTTGAGGTTGGGTCGCTACAGTACCGTATCACGGGGTTTGGATGCACTGGTGAAGTTTGCACCAACTCTCAAGGTGAGAAAGGGCAATGCACGGTACCGAAGAGGCTAGCAATGATGGAAGGGTGAGAGTGCTATAAACCATGGACTCAAGATTAGTCATAAAGAACTCACATACTTATTGCAAAAATCTACAAGTCATCAAAAACCAAGTATTACGCGCATGCTCCTAGAGGGATAGATTGGTAGGAAAATACCATCGCTCGTCCCCGACCGCCACTCACAAGGAAGACAATCAAATAACACCTCATGTTTCAAATTTGTTACACAACGTTTACCATACGTGCATGCTACGGGACTTGCAAACTTCAACACAAGTATTCCTCAAATTCACAACTACTCAACTAGCACAACTTTGATATCACTATCTCCATATCTCAAAACAATCATCAAGTATCAAACTTCTCTTAGTATTCAATGCACTTATATGAAAGTTTTTATTATGCTTAAAAGAAAATTTCCATGTTGTTCTAAAGGACTCTCAAAATAATATAATTTAAGCATGAGAGATCAATTATTTCTATAAAATAAAACCACCACCGTGCTCTAAAAGATATAAGTGAAGCACTAGAGAAAAAACTATATAGCTCAAAAGATATAAGTGAAGTACATAGAGTATTCTAATAAATTCCAATTCATGTGTGTCTCTCTCAAAATGTGTGTGCAGCAAGGATGATTGTGGTAAACTAAAAAGGAAAGAATCAAATCATACAAGACGCTCCAAGCAAAGCACATATCATGTGGCGAATAAAAATATAGCTCCAAGTAAAGTTATCGATGAACGAAGACGAAAGAGGAGATGCCTTCTGGGGCATCCCCAATCTTAGGATTTTTGGTATCCTTGTAATTTACTTTGGGGTGCCATGGGAATCGCCAAGCTTAGGCTCTTGCCACTCCTTGTTCCATAATCCATCAAATCTTTACCCAAAACTTGAAAACTTCACAACACAAAACTTAAAAGAAAATCTTCGTGAGCTCCGTTAGTAAAAGAAAACAAACCACCACTTCAAGGTACTGTAATGAACTCATTATTTATTTATATTGGTGTTAAACCTAATTTACTCCAATTTCTCTATGGTTTATAAACTCTTTTACTAGCCATAGATTCATCAAAACAAGCAAACAACACACGAAAAACAGAATCTGTCAAAAACAGAACAGTCTGTAGTAATCTGTAGGTTTCGAATACTTATGGAACCTCCAAAATTCTGAAATAAATTTCTGGACGTGAGGAATTTATCTATTAATCATCTGCAAAAAGAATTAACTAAATCTCACTCTCCAATAAAAAATGGCAGCAATACTCGTGAGCGCTAAAGTTTCTATTTTTTACAGCAAGATCAAAAAGACTTTCCCCAAGTCTTCCCAACGGTTCTACTTGGCACAAACACTAATTAAACAACAAAAACACAACCAAAACAGAAGGTAAATAAATTATTTATTACTAAACAGGAAGAAAAAGCAAAGAACAAAAATAAAATTGGGTTGCCTCCCAACAAGCGCTATTGTTTAACGCCCCTAGCTAGGCATAAAAGCGAGGATAGATCTAGGTATTGCCATCTTTTATTTTTTTAGCGGAGTCATGCTCGAATCCGGGAGGTTCTTTAAGTTTCCCTTCATATTTTGAAATTTTTAGATCTAAAGAGTCCAACCGCTTATTACAAAGAGTGATCAACATATTCATGCGGTGAAGATTCCCACTAACACTCTTAAGAGGTTCAATAGATTTTTGTAATATTTTCGTTACTTCGCAAATTTTCTCAAAAACTTGGGTTTCTTCCTGGGTATGATGAGGCCCCTTTTGTTGACGTAGTGTCCCCACTATACCCTCTATAATTTCATGCGCAATACTGGGATCAACTTCGATAAAATTTCCTTTGGAACACAGTCCAAGAGTTGTCTATGGGGCATATTTAGTCCAACATAAAAATTGCGAAGCAAAATTCTAAAATTCACCTATAGGGTGCAATTACGATAAGATTCCATCATCCTAAACCAAGCATCTTTTAAGTTTTCTCCATGTCTTTGTTTGAAGTGAAGAACCTCAAACTCGGGAGACAAAGGAGCAGATAAAGGACTAGCCATAACGACAAGGCAAGCGGAAAAGAGGTGAATGGAAAAAGAGGGCAAAAGGAAAAGAGGGTGAATAAAACGGCAAGGGTGAGGTGGGGGAGAGCAAAACGAGAGGCAAATGGCAAATAATGTAATGCGAAGGATAAGAGTTGTGATGGGTACTTGGTATGTCTTGACTTGGCGTAGATCTCCCCGGCAACGATGCTAGAAATCCTTCTTGCTACCTCTTGAGCACTGCGTTGGTTTTCCCTTGAAGAGGAAAGGGTGATGCAGTAAAGCAGCATAAGTATTTCCCTCAGTTTTTGAGTACCAAGGTATCAATCCAGTAGGAGACCACGCGCGAGTCACCTCGTACCTACACAAACAAATAAGAACCTCGCAACCAACGCGATAAAGGGGTTGTCAATCCCTTCTTGCCACTTGAAAGAGTGAGATCTGATAGAGATGATAATAATAAGATAAATATTTTTGGTATTTTTATGATATAGATTGAAAATAAAAGATTGCAAAATCAAATGGATTGGAAACTTGTATGATAGAAAATAGACCTGGGGGCCATAGGTTTCACTAGTGGCTTCTCTCAAGAGCATAAGTATTACGGTGGGTGAACAAATTACTGTCGAGCAATTGATAGAAAAGAAAATAATTATGAGAATATCTAGGCATGATCATGTATATCGGCATCACGTCTGAGACAAGTAGACCGACTCTTGCCTGCATCTACTACTATTACTCCACACATCGACCGCTATCCAGCATGCATCTAGAGTATTAAGTTCATAAGAACAGAGTAATGCCTTAAGCAAGATGACATGATGTAGAGGGATAAACTCATGGAATATGATGTAAACCTCATATTTTTATCCTCGATGGCAACAATACAATACATGTCGTTTCCTTTTCTGTCACTGGGATCGAGCACCGCAAGATTGAACCCAAAGCTAAGCACTTCTCCCATTGCAAGAAAGATCAATCTAGTAGGCCAAACCAAACTGATAATTCGAAGAGACTTGGAAAGATAAACCAATCATACATAAAAGAATTCATAGAAGATTCAAATATTGTTCATAGATAAACTTGATCATAAACCCACAATTCATCGGATCTCGACAAACAGACCGCAAGAAGAAGAGTTATATTGAATAGATCTCCAAGAGAATCGAGGAGAACTTTGTATTGAGATCCAAAGAGAGAGAAGAAGCCATCTAGATACTAGCTATGGACCCGAAGGTCTGAAGTAAACTACTCACACATCATCGGAGGGGCCATGCAGTTGATGTAGAGGCCCTCCGTGATCAATGCCCCTTTGGCGGAGCTCCGGAAAAGGCCCCAAGATGGGATCTCTTGGGTATAGAAGGTTGCGGCGGTGGAAATAGGGTTTCGTGGTGCTCCTGGATGTTTGCGGGGTACGTGGATATATATAGGAGGAAGAAGTAGGTCGGTGGAGCAACGAGGGGCCCACGAGGGTGGAGGGCGCGCCTAGGGGGGTAGGCACGCCCCCTGCCTCATGGCCTCCTTGTTGATTGCTTGACGTCCACTCCAAGTCCTCTGGATCACGTTTGTTCCAAAAATCACGTTCCCTAAGGTTTCATTCCGTTTGGACTCCGTTTGATATTCCTTTTCTACGAAACACTGAAATAGGCAAAAAAAACAGCAATTTGGGATGGGCCTCCGGTTAACAGGTTAGTCCCAAAACTAATATAAAAGTGTAAAATAAAGCCCGTTATCATCCAAAACAGATAATATAATAGGATGGAACAATAAAAAATTATAGATACGTTGGAGACGTATTCCCGTGTTTGAGCTTAAACCATTACCTAATACTCTTAAATATGCTTATCTTGATGAAAATAAGATATATCCTGTTATTATTAGTGCTAACCTTTCAGGGCACGAAGAAGAGATATTATTGAAAACTCCGAAGAAGCATCGTGCTGCTATTGGATATACTCTTGATGATCTTAAAGGCATTAGTCCCACTCTATGTCGACACAAAATAAATTTGGGGAAAGACGCCAAACCAGTTATTGATCACCAACGACGGCTGAATCCTAAGATGAAAGAAGTGGTAAGAAAGGAAATATTAAAGCTCCTTGAGGCAGGTATAATTTATCCCGTTGTTGATAGTCAGTGGGTAAGTCCTGTCCATTGTATCCCTAAGAAGGGAGGTATTACTGTTGTTCCTAATGATAAAGATGAATTGATTCCACAAAGAATTATTGTAGGTTATAGGATGGTAATTGATTTTCGCAAATTAAATAAAGCTACTAAAAAAGATCATTACCCTTTGCCTTTCATTGATCAAATGCTAGAAAGATTATCCAAACATACACATTTTTGCTTTCTAGATGGTTACTCTGGCTTCTCTCAAATACCTGTGTCAACTAATGATCAAGAAAAGACCACTTTTACTTGCCCTTTCGGTACTTTTGCTTATAGACGTATGCCTTTTGGTTTATGTAATGCACCTGCTACCTTTCAAAGATGCATGATGGCTATATTCTCTGACTTTTATGAAAAGATTTGTGAGGTTTTCATGGATGATTTCTCCATTTATGGATCCTCTTTTGATGATTGCTTGAGCAACCATGATCGAGTTATGCAGAGATGTGAAGAAACTAATCTTGTCTTGAACTGGAATAAGTGCCACTTTATGGTTAATGAAGGTATTGTCTTGGGGCATAAAATTTATGAAAGAGGTATTGAAGTTGATAAAGCTAAAGTTGATGCCATTGAAAAGATGCCGTGTCCCAAGGGCATCAAAGGTATAAGAAGTTTCCTTGGTCATGCCAGTTTTTATAGGAGGTTCATTAAGGACTTCTCAAAAATTTCTCGGCCTCTGACTAACCTATTACAATAAGATATTCCTTTTGTCTTCAACGATGATTGTGTAGAAGCATTTGAAATGCTTAAGAAAGCTTTGATTTCTGCACCTATCGTTCAGCCACCTGATTGGAATTTACCTTTTGAAATTATGTGTGATGCTAGTGATTATGCTGTAGGTGTTGTTCTAGGGCAAAGAGTTGATAAGAAATTAAATGTTATTCAATATGCTAGTAAAACTCTAGACAATTCCCAGAGAAATTATGCTACTACTAAAAAAGAATTTTTAGCAGTTGTATTTGCATGTGATAAGTTCAGACCTTATATTGTTGATTCTAAAGTAACTATCCACACTGATTATGCTGCTATTAAATATCTTATGGAAAAGAAATATGCTAAACCTAGACTTATTAGATGGGTTCTCCTGCTACAAGAATTTGATTCGCATATCATTGATAGAAAGGGAGCTGAGAACCCCGTTGCAGACAACTTGTCTAGGTTATAGAATGTTCTTGATGACCCATTACCAATTGATGATAGCTTTCCTGATGAACAATTAAATGTCATAAATGCTTCTCGTACTGCTCCATGGTATGCTGATTATGCTAATTATATTGTTGCTAAATTTATACCACCTAGTTTCACATACCAGCAAAAGAAAAGGTTCTTATATGATTTAAGACATTACTTTTGGGATGACCCACATCTTTATAAAGAAGGAGTAGATGGTGTTATTAGACGTTGTGTACCTGGGCATTAAGAGGAACAGATCCTACACAAGTGTCACTTCGAAGCCTATGGAGGACACCATGCTGGAGATAGAACTGCACATAAGGTATTGCAATCCGATTTTTATTGGCCTACTCTCTTCAAGGATGCCCGTAAGTTTGTCTTGTCTTGTGATGAATGTCAAAGAATTGGTAATATTAGTAGACGTCAAGAAATGCCTATGAATTATTCACTTGTTATTGAACCATTTGATGTTTGGGGCTTTGATTATATGGGACTGTATCCTTCCTCTAATGGGTATACACATATTTTAGTTGCTGTTGGTTACGTTACTAAGTGGGTAGAAGCTATTCCAACTAGTAGTGCTGATCATAACACCTATATTAAGATGCTTAAAGAAGTTATTTTCCTGAGGTTTGGAGTCCCTAGATATTTAATGACTGATGGTGGTTAACATTTCATTCATGGTGCCTTTCGTAAAATGCTTGCTAAGTATGATGTTAATCATAGAATTGCATCTCCTTATCACCCACAGTCTAGTGGTCAAGTAGAATTGAGTAATAGAGAGCTTAAATTAATTTTGCAAAAGACTGTTAATAGATCTAGAAAGAATTGGTCAAAGAAACTTGATGATGCATTATGGGCCTGTAGAACTGCATATAAAAATCCTATGGGTATGTCTCTGTATAAAATGGTTTATGAAAAAGCATGCCACTTACCTCTTGAACTAGAACATAAGGCATATTTGGCTATTAAAGAGCTCAACTATGACTTCAAACTTGCCGATGAGAAGAGGTTATTTGACATTAGCTCACTTGATGAATGGAGAACCCAGGCCTATGAAAATGCCAATCTGTTTAAAGAAAAAGTTAAAAGATGGCATGACAAAAGGATACAAAAGTGTGAGTGAGGGAGTCCTGGATTAGGTGGTCTCTGGACAGCCGGACTATATCCTTTGGCCGGACTGTTGGACTATGAAAATACAAGATTGAAGACTTTGTCTCGTGTCCGGATGGGACTCTACTTGGCGTGGAAGGCAAGCTAGGCAATACGGATATGGATATCTCCTCCTTTGTAACTGACCTTGTGTAACCCTAACCCTCTCCGGTGTCTATATAAACCGGAGGGTTTTAGTCCGTAGGACACAACAACTACAACATACAATCATACCATAGGCTAGCTTCTAGGGTTTAGCCTCTCTGATCTTGTGGTAGATCTACTCTTGTACTACCCATATCATCAATATTAATCAAGTAGGACGTAGGGTTTTACCTCCAGCAAAAGGGCCCGAACCTGGGTAAAACATCATGTCCCCTGCCTCCTGTTACCATCCGCCTTAAACGCACAGTTCGGGACCCCCTACCTGAGATCCGCTGGTTTTGACACCGACATTGGTGCTTTCATTGAGAGTTCCTCTGTGTCCTCACCGTTAGGCTTGATGGCTCCTACTATCATCGATAGCGATGCAGTCCAGGGTGAGACTTTTCTTCTCGGACAGATCTTCGTATTCGGCGGCTTTACACTGCGGGCCAATTCGCTTGGCCATCTGGAGCAGATTGAAAGTTATGCCCCTGACCACCAGGTCAGGTTTGGAAGCTTAAACTACACGGCCGATATCCGCGGAGACTTGATCTTCGACGGATTCGAGCCTCTGCCTTGCGCGTCACACGATCACGATGAGTACGATTTAGCTCTACCATCGGACAGTGTTAAGATCGCACCGGCAGCCGCTTCGACCCTCAATTCGGAGCCAGTTGTGCCTTCTGCGGATGGGTGGATGGACCCCATAGTGGACGCCTTACCCTTAGCGGTGATCGAGCCGAACATCGACCTTACCTTGCACGAGAGCCGTGTTGTTAAACTGCCGGATCCTTCTCCACCCACGGACTCCGAGCCGCCTGCGCCCGTTCCTATCGAATCCGATTGGGCGCCGATCATGGAGTTTACCTCCGCGGATATTTTTTAGCACTCGCCTTTTGGCGACATACTGAACTCATTAAGGTCTCTCTCCTTATCAGGAGGATCCTGGTCGAACTATGTCCGGCAGGACTGGGATGCGGACGACGAAGAAATTCGCGGCCCACCCACCACCCACTTAGTAGCCACTGTCGATGACTTAACCGACATGCTCGACTTCGACTCCGAAGACATCGACGGTATGGACGATGATGCGGGAGACGAAGAGGAACCACTGCCCACAGGGTACTGGACGCCCACTTCACCACATGACGTATACATGGTGAACACACCAAAAGAAAACTAAGACGAGGAACGGAAGGACGCAACGAAGGGTTGTCCCCTCGAGAAGCAGTCAAAGCGGCGGCGTAAGCGCCGCCCCAAATCCCGTCTCGGTTGAAACAACAATCATACAGACCCAGCGTTAGAGCACGGTGAACCATTGCCGGACCACGACAACACGGAGAATCAAACCGAACAACCCGATTCTGTCAAATATAATAGTCCGGATGACATAACACCGGACAGACACCCGGAGCAATAAAATGCCCATCAAAGGCTTGTTGCCACCGCGAGGAGTCTAAAAAAGCAGAAGCAAAGCCTCAAGGCTGCGCAAGACACACTCCAAATCAGATGGAGCAAAGTACTCAACACAGCAGCGAAGTATGGCGGTAATCGCCCCACCAAGAGCTACCTGAAGCGGAAGTTGCTACCTGAATTCGATGAGGAGGCCTTAGATCCCCCGCAACCAAAAATTAAAATGGCCACCTGGCCGGATAGATGACCTCACGGCCACAATAGAGCGACAAGCAATGCCGCACATAAGCCAATACGCGATCCACGCGAGGGCTCGCATCAAAAGGACGGCGCAACCAGATCCATCTATGGACCACGCAGGCATGCTCCAGCATACGATACAACACAACAAACATTCGAACACTACGGTACACCCAGATACAGGGGTGCCGCACACCCCCTATGTTTCACCGATGAGGTACTGGACCATGAATTTCCAGAGGGATTCAAACCCGTAAACATAGAGGCATACAACGGAACAACAGACCCTGGGATCTAGATTGAGGACTATATCCTCCATATCCATATGGCTCGAGGAGATGATCTCCACGCCATTAAGTATTTACCCCTCAAACTCAAAGGGCCATCTCGGCACTGTCTTAAAAGCCTCCCCAAAAGCTCCATTGGAAGCTGGGTAGATCTCAAAGACGCTTTTCGGGCAAATTTTCAAGGGACTTTTTTCCGACCTTCGGACGCGGACGATTTGAGTCATATAACTCAACAGCCCGGAGAGTCAGCCCGAAAGCTTTGGAACAGGTTTCTTACTAAAAAGAACCAAATAGTCGACTGTCCGGACGCCGAAGCCTTGGCAGCTTTTAAGCATAGCGTCCGTGACGAATGGCTTGCCAGACACCTCGGCCAAGAAAAGCCGAGAACAATGGCAGCATTAACAAGCCTCATGACCTGCTTTTGCGCGGGTGAGGATAGCTGGCTAGCCAGATGCAGCACCAGCAACCCCAGTACATCCGAAGTTAGAGATGGAAACGGGAAATCACGGTGCAACAATAATAACAAACGCCGAAATAAAGAAGACATCACGAAGAGCACGACAGTAAACTCCGGATTCAAAAGCTCTCGGCCAAGTCAGCAAAAGCCGCCCTCTAAAGGCGCCAGAGATGAACTGTCCAGTCTAAACAAAATTCTGGACCAAGTATGTCAGATCCATAGCACCCCCGGTAAACCTGCTAATCATACCCACAGAGAATGTTGGGTCTTCAAGCAGTCCGGCAAGCTCAACACCGTACACAAGGGGGAGGATACACCAAGCGAAGACGAGGATGAGCCTCTCAAGCAAGACACTGGGGAACAAAAGAAATTTCCACCAGAAGTCAAAACAGTAAACGTGTTACACGTGATAAAGAGGAAAAACAAAGCGGCACTCCCAGATAAATATGCCCAAGGGCCTATCACCGTGGAGTCCTGCCACTGGTCGTTTCAACCGATCACCTTTGACCATCGGGATTACTCAGCAAGTATCCGGAGTGCAGGATGGGCTGCCCTGGTATTAGACCCAATAATTGACGGATACCACTTTACAAGAGTCCTGATGGACGGTGGCAGCAGTTTAAACCTGATATACCAGGATACAATCCGCAAAATGGGGATAGACCCAACGAAAATTTTCCGCAGCAACACTACCCTTAAAGGAGTAATGCCAGGCCCAGGGGCTCATTGCACGGGCTCCCTGCTACTAGAGGTTATATTCGGCTTCCCCGATAACTTCTGTAGCGAAAATTTAACATTCCACATTGCTCCGTTCCAAAGTGGCTTTCAAGCACTACTTGGACCCGAAGCTTTCGCTCGCTTTAATGCAATACCGCATTATGCTTCCCTTACGCTTAACATGCCCAGTCCATGTGGCATCATTACAGTGAATGGAAATATTAAGCGATCCCTGCGCGCCGAAGAGAGTGTGACTGCCTTGGCAGCCGCACACTAAAAAGGGCCTCACCAGCTAAAGCATTTGATAGGTCGTCAAGACCACGGACACGGTTAGACGAGTCCGGCGCAGCTATATGTAACTCACACAGGTTTGATAAGCCACACCCCTATTACAAATACAAGGGGCTTAACGCGCGCAGACAAGTGGCAATTTTTACTCATCTTGAATTATACATGGTTTCCTCAAACCTACATTTTTGCATGACAACTTTTCACCTAAGTTTCTCTCTTTTACAGATGACCATCATGCTACACCCATCCAGGATACAGCACAATGGAGACACAGGCGCAGACGTGCAGCAGGGACCCGTCCCAAGGATTCTTTTTAGATTAAGACCCTACGTCAACCTTTTTTACTGTCTCTTGTTGATACACATCCCTCGGATTCTCAGTACAATTGAGAAGGACGCTGGCGTCTTGGCATGTGGCCATGTCAGAATAATGCACGTACCTGGATAGCAGGGGCTTCTTACAAAGGGCACTATTTAGGCCCGGTTTATACCATAAAGACCAAACACCTTAGGGAGTGTTCGGCGTCGCGAGTTTGGCCTTATATGCATCAGCTCCGAATCATGTCTTTGGTCAAATGTTGGGTTTGCCCGGCTCCTATGTTTTGGTACCTTACGTTCCGCTCTATCGGCTAAGGTAGCACTAGGAGAACTACTGCGATTGTGCTCCAGGTCATCCAGATGAGCACCTCAGTAGAGAAAGCCGAAAACTGACTGTCATGATATAGTGTGAGACTGGTCAACCACTCGATGACCTATCGGAATGTTAGAATTCCTCCGCCTTAATGAAGGGCTGTTTCCCGGCCAGGCATGTATGCACCCCAAATTCGGGAGAGTGCGGAGCCAACAGGGGCTATATAGTAGCCCCACCGTCAAACTCCTATGGCTAAGTGAAAGTGTTAAAGCATTATAGTCCGGTTGCCTCGTTCGCTGCGCTATCACCTCCTTAATAGGACCAAGACGTTGGGTTAAGTGTGAACACGCGTCTTCTGCGAACACCTACGCATTATATGTGTGGGGGCTGAAGCCGACGACTGCAATTTCAGGTTATACACATGTATACAGAAACGGCCGCACAGGAGGCATCATATTACTTTCAGGAAAAAGTATAAACACAGCCTTAATAAATTTCATAAAAACATTGTGTTTACAATGGGAATACATGTCACTCAAACACAATATTCTTCGAGCATTGGGCCTCTATCAAACGAGCACCCTCGAGAACCTCTTCGAAATAGTGCTCGGCAGCCACTCGGCCTATGGCCGAACCCTGCGCCGCAATAGTGGTAGCATCCATCTCCGCCTAGTATGCTTTAACATAGGCAAGGGCCATCCGCGAGCCTTCTATGAACGCCGACCTCTTCATCGCATTGATGCGCGGCACCGCACCAAGGAACTGCTGCACTAAGCTGAAATAGCTGTTCGGCTTCGGCTTTTCCGGCCACAGCTGATCCACGACAGACCTCATGGCAAGTCCAGACAACCTATTTAGTTCGGCCCATTCGACTAGCTGATCAGTCAATGGACGCGGACGCTCTGGAACGTTGAATTTCGACCAGAACAGCTTGTCCACTTCATGATCTGTTTGACCTTGGAAGTATTTGGCCGCATCGGCAGTGCTCGCCGCCAAGTCCATATACGCGTCTGCCGAACTCCACAGCCGATCCAGAGGGGCATATCGCGGATCCCCAAACTTCCTCTGCAGCAGAAAGGGCTTCCCAGCCGCAATATCCCCGGCTTCGTGCAACTCCTCCTTCTTCGCCCTCATAGCAGAGCGAGTGTCTTTGGTCACCATCGTGGCCTTTTCAAGGTCCGCTGCCTTCAATCGGTTCTCTTTTTCAAGGAACTGGCAACAGTCGGCAGTGTCTTTTAATTTTCTACGGCCATCTTGGCCATCTTCTCTTTGCTTTCGCAATGCGCGGCCTTCTTGGCTCTTAACTCTTCGGCTGCGTTCAAAGCAGCCGCATTACTAATTCTTGCTTGTTCCTTGGCTCGGGCAAGTTCCGCCTGAAGGGTCTCCACGATGGCAGCTCCGTCTGCAGTCACAACATATTAAAGATACTGGCATCATGCTGCTCTTTATGTGACATTCACTAGAAAAACATTACTTACCCTGTGACTCGTCAAGCCGCTTGTTAACAAGCTTGATGTCGGCGTCTGCCGCATCTAGTTTCCGCTTTAGTTCGGCAAACTCATGAGTCCGGCTAGCCACCGGAGCTCCCACTACCTGCACATTAAAGCGGTATGGTTATTGCCTGGCGACAACCAGAGTCTCAGGGGCTACTATCTACACATGGCACACCTAAAAATGTGTGGTACCATCACAAATGTACATCATTTTACGTACCTCAAAGCCCGTCAGTAGACTCATAAAGGCATCATGCAACCCGCTTTCGGCGGATGAGATCCTTTCCATCACCGTACCCATCAATGTACGGTGTTCTTCTGAGATGGCCGCTCGCTCCAACAGCTCTCTCAGTACGTCTGACCGCATACCAGTCGGTGCCGGACTCTTCTGTTTGCTCTCTTCGAGAGCCGGACGTTGGGGACTTCGGTTGACTATAGGATTATCTTCTGGCCTCACCGGATCCCGAGAGGCCCTCCGTGATGACACCTTAAGGTCACCTGCTTCTTGAGCGGAGGAGTCCGGGGGAGGCATTTCGCTCTCCATCATCTCCGGAAGAAGATCCCCCAAAGACGAGCTCTGCTGAGAAGGGCAAAGATCCGAACTGCAAGATAAATACTTCGGTTATTTTCCTCAAAGGTAAGGTAATATATCTTCACTATTAAAGTACTTTTTAATTACTTACAGCTCGTTAGAGGGCTGATCCCCGCGTGGACTCTGTGCGGCAAGAGCACTCTCCAAGGCAGGACCCTTTGGTGGAGATTTCCTCTCCCGCTTGGAAACCTTGGTTTCCGGATCTTAAGAGGTAATCCTCTTCCTCCCCCGGGGTGAGAGAATGCCTGATTCCTCCCCTCAGTTATCCTTCCTCACGGAGGCTCTCATTCCCTCGGTCGGAATAGGTAGGATGGAGGTCCACTTTCGCCCTCATTATTCCCCCCTTTGTCTTCCTTTGAGGGCTCCAGGCGAGGTGCTAGCTCGAGCATCTTTTCCAGTACTGGATTTTCCAAACCCTCAGGAAGGGGGGTCGAACACCGAATCATCTTCGCCTTTGTTATCTAGTCCTGGTCAAAGAGCGATTTCTTAAAATGACGTCGTGGTAAATAAAAGATGGTGTGTTCGGCTAAAGGATTACTTACTTGGTCGGCGGTACGGCTGCTGCTCAGGCCCACGTCCTCGGTAGTATCCGGACACTCTATTTGGGGTCCGAAGAATGATTTGTACATCTCCTCGTGTGTCAGGCCGAGGAAATTCTGAATAGTACGCGACCCTTCTGGGTTGAACTCCCACATTCGGAGGCACCGGCGTTTGCATGGATGGATTCGACGAACCAGCATGACTTGCATTACCATAATCAAACTGAAATCTCCTTTGAAGAGATTTTGAATGCGGCTTTGCAGTACAGGCACGTCCTTGGCGGGACCCCAGCTCAGCCCTCTGCTAATCCATGACATCAGTTGTGGTGGAGGGCCTGAGCGGAAAGCAGGGGCATCCACCCACTTGGCACTTATGGGAGCTGTGATGTAAAACCACTCCCGTTGCTATAATCCGGACACCTCTGGAATAGAACCCTTTGGCCATGGAGCTCCGGCAATCCTGCTTATTAATGCACCTTCGCACGGTACATGCTGCCCCTCGACCATCTTTGGTTTCACGTCAAAGGTCTTGAGCCATAGGACGAAGTGAGGGGTAATCTGGAGGAAGGCCTCACACACGACAATGGATGTCGAGATGTGGAGAAAGGAGTCCGGGGCTAGATCGTGGAAATCTAGCCCGTAATAAAACATCAACCCCCTAACGAAGGGATCCAGAGTGAGGCCTAGTCCTCGGAGGAAGTGTGATATGAACACGACGTCTTCGTTGGGTTCAGGAGTAGGGATGACCTGCCCTCGGGTAGGCAGCCGATGCGAAACCTCGGTGGTCAGGTATCTGGCCTCCCTCAACTTCTTGATATCTTCTTCCGTAACGGAGGAGGGCATCCACCGGCCTTGAAGGCTAGATCCAGACATGATTGAAGATCCGGAGCACCTGACCTGGGCTTTGGGTGTTAGAACTCGAGGTGGGGGAAGGATTCGATTGAGCACAGGAGGGAAAAAAGTAAAAGCCTTGTCCCTTTATAAAGAGGGTGAATATCAAGCGTCCTCTCCGTAGCCGTTTGGGACTTGCCTATAATCTAGGAGTCCTAGACATAGTTGGGTTACCCACGCCCGCATTGATGAGAATCCCGTAATAAGGGGACACGATCTCTGCTTTGACGAGACATGTCAAAAAACTGCCTCGCGTTATGTGCGGGGCTAGTTAAAGGAAATGGTTTGAATAATCACCGGGCCATGACATAATGTCGTGTTGCTAAAACAAGTCAACAAATTGGATTTGCAGAAATATTATTCTCTCTACGGTGGTATGTAGAACTTATTTTGCAGGGTCGGACACTATCCTTATATTCAAATTCTTCCGTGGTATATTCGGAGGAGGAACCCGCCTTGCAATGCCGAAGACAATACTGCGCACCGGAGTCATCGTCATTGAAAGCCTGGTTCAGGGGCTACTGAGGGAGTCCTGGATTAGGGGGTCTCTAGACAGCCGGACTATATCCTTTAGCCGGACTGTTGGACTATGAAGATACAAGATTGAAGACTTTGTCTCGTGTCCGGATGGGACTCTACTTGGCGTGGAAGGCAAGCTAGGCAATACGGATATGGATATCTCCTCCTTTGTAACCGACCTTGTGTAACCCTAACCCTCTCCGGTGTCTATATAAACCGGAGGGTTTTAGTCCTTAGGACACAACAACTACAACATACAATCATACCATAGGCTAGCTTCTAGGGTTTAGCCTCCGTGATCTCGTGGTAGATCTACTCTTGTACTACCCATATCATCAATATCAATCAAGCAGGACATAGGGTTTTACCTCCATCAAGAGGGCCCGAACCTGGGTAAAACATCGTGTCCCTTGCCTCCTATTACCATCCGCCTTAGACGCACAGTTCGGGACCCCCTACCTGAGATCTTCCGGTTTTGACACCGACAGTGAGTTTAATGTTGGTGATTATGTATTGCTATACAACTCTCGTTTAAGATTTTTTGCAGGCAAACTCCTCTCTAAATGGGAAGGTCCTTACGTTATCGAGGAGGTCTATCGTTCCGGTGCCATAAAAATCAACAACTTCAAAGGCACTAATCCGAAGGTGGTGAACGGTCAAAGAATCAAACATTATATCTCAGGTAATCCCATAAATGTTCAAACTAATATTATTGAAACCGTAACCCCGGAGGAATACATAAGGGACACTTTCTGGAACGTTTCAGACTCCAAAAAGGAATATGTACGTGGTACGGTAAGTAAACCGACTCCAAAACAGTTCTAATGGCAATTTTTCTCCGTTTTGGAATATTTAAGAAAATAGGAAAATAAGAAGCAGACCAGAAAGGACACAGGGCTTCCACGAGGGTGGAGGGCCCACCCTGGCGCGCCCCCTGCCTCGTGGGCACCTCGTGTGCTCTATGGATTCCGTTTTCTTGCAAGATACTTCTTTTGATCGGTAAAAATTCATTATATAATCTCCTGAAGGTTTTGACCACCATATCATGCAAATATCTCCTATCTTTGTTTCGAGCTATTTTTCTGACAGATCTAGATCGTCATGGCGTCTTCAAGTACCCCCAAGGACAAGTTCTTCAAGAAGGTCATCAATCCCTATCTCGCGGAGGTGCTGCAACACCCTACCATTGAGATGCGTGAGGGGTTGTTGCACATCCGCGATGTGGAGGGACCAAGGAGGACCGGAAGCATGGAGACAAGGCTCGAGGCGACGGAGCAACAAGTTTTCAAGTGTCAGGAGATGGTGGAGCATGGACTCGACTCCAATCACATAATGATCACAGAGTTCACCAACAACCACAAGCTGGACGCCAAGGACATTGGGGAGGCCATCTTCAAGCTTCATGAGAAAATCGAGCGCCTCCAAGCCCAGATCTATGAACTGCAAAACCAAAGCTGTGAGTATGAATATAGATTCAAGAGGATGAGTTTGGCTGCAGATTTGAGGATTCCGGAGACTCAATCATCCTTCTATGATGGTAAGCCTATGCCTTGGAAGATGGACGACAAGCCTACATCATCAACAACTCCATCACCACCTTTGAGGAAGGAAACATAAACACATGGCTATAGGCACTCCCCTTGGCAACTACCAAGCTTGGGGGAGTGCCCCAGTATCGTATCACCATCACTTTTATCTTTACCATTTTTCTTAGTTCGATCCTTTTGATAATATCTTGATCTAGTAGAATAAAGTTTTAGTATGATCTAGTTGTGAGTTTTGCTTTATGATCTTCTTATGTAATCGAGTCCGTGAGCTATATATAATAAAGATTAGTGTTGAGTCAAGGGCTTGCTGATTTTGCTATGATCTTGAGGGAATAGAATAAAAGAAAAGAAATAAAAAGAAATAAAGAGATCATATGGATCTTATGGAGAGTAATGAGCTCACATATAAAGAGTATGATGAGTAAAAGTTGCTGAGAGTTGACAAACATAGTTTTGGTCATCGTTGCAATTAATAGGAAGTAATAAAGAAAGAGAGGTTCACATATAAATATACTATCTTGAACATCTTTTATGATTGTGAGCACTCATTAAGT
The DNA here is from genome assembly GCF_018294505.1 of Triticum aestivum. Taxonomy (NCBI): domain Eukaryota; kingdom Viridiplantae; phylum Streptophyta; class Magnoliopsida; order Poales; family Poaceae; genus Triticum; species Triticum aestivum. Next base: position 159,143,135 of record NC_057803.1, on the reverse strand, counting down.
ATGACATGCTAAAGAGTTGATGTTGGACAAGGAAGACAACGTAATGGGTTATGTTTTCTTTCATCTGAGATAATTATATTGTCATGGATCATCCCACATGTTGAGCTTGCCTTTCCCTCTCATTCTAGCCAATTTCTTTGCACCAAGTAGAGATACTACTTGTGCTTCCAAATATCCCTAAACCCATTTTTGCCATGAGAGTCCACCATACCTACCTATGGATTGAGTAAGATCCTTCAAGTAAGTTGTCATCGGTGCAAGCAATAAAAAATGCTCTCTAAATATGTATGAATTATTAGTGTGGAGAAAATAAGCTTTATACGATCTTGTGATATGGAAGAAATAAAAGCGACAAACTGCAAAATAAAGGTCCATATCACAAGTGGCAATATAAAGTGACGTTCTTTTGCATTAAGACTTCGTGCATCCAACCATAAAAGCGCATGACAACCTCTGCTTCCCTCTGCGAAGGGCATATCATTTATTCTTGTCTTATACTTCATGCAAAGAGTCATGGTGATATTCACCTTTCCTTTTTAAATTTTATCCTTTGGCAAGCACAATGTGTTGGAAAGATCCTGATATATATAGCTAATTGGATGTGAGTTTTCATGAACTATTATTGTTGACATTACCCTTGAGGTAAAACGTTGGGAGGCAAAACTATAAGCCCCTATCTTTCTCTGTGTCTGATTAAAACTTCAGAACCATAAATATTGCATGAGTGTTAGCAATTATGAAAGACTAAAAGATGGTTGATTATGTGGACTTGCTGAAAAGCTCTTATAATGACTCTTTCCTATGTTATGATAAATTGCAATTGCCTCAATGACTGAGATTATAGTTTGTTGGTTCTTAATGAAGTTTATGATTCATACTTGAAACTGTGATTGCATTGTTACTTTAGCATAAGAGATCATATGACAATATATATATATATATATATATATATTGCTGTTCTAAGAATGATCATGATGCCCTCATGTCCGTATTTTATTTTTATCAACACCTCTATCTCTAAACATGTGGACATATTTTTCGATTTCGGCTTTCGCTTGAGGACAAGCGAGGTCTAAGCTTGTGGGAGTTCATACGTCCATTTTTCATCATGCTTTTATATCGATATTTATTTCATTATGGGCTGTTATTACACATTATGTCACAATACTTATGCCTATTTTCTCTTATTTTACAAGGTTTACATGAAGAGGGGGAATGCCGGCAGCTAGAATTCTGGGCTGGAAAAGGAGAAAATATTAGAGACCTATTCTGCACATCTCCAAAAGTCCTGAAACTCCATGGGAGCACTTTTCAGAATATATAAAAAATATTGGGCGCAAGAAGTACCAGAGGGGGCACCCACCAGCCACGAGGGTGGGGGCGCGCCCTACCCCCTGGGTGCGCCACCCTGCCTCGTGGGCCCCTAGTGGCCCTCCGATGCCCATCTTTGGCTATATGGAGTCTTTCGTCGAGGAAAAAAAATCATAAATAAGCTTACGGGAAGAAACTTCGCCGCCACGAGGCGGAATCTTGGCGGAACCAATCTAGGGCTCTGGCAGAGCTGTTCTGCCGGGGAAACTTCCCTCCAGGAGGGGGAAATCATCGCCATCGTCATCACCAATGATCCTCTCATCGGGAGGGGTTCAATCTCCATCAACATCTTCACCAGCACCATCTCATCTCAAACCCTAGTTCATCTCTTGTAACCAATATTTGTATCCAAACCTCAGATTGGTTCCTGTGGGTTGATAGTAGTGTTGATTACTCCTTGTAGTTGATGCTAGTTGGTTTACTTGGTGGAAGATCATATGTTCAGATCCATTATGCATATTAATACCCCTCTGATTATGAACATGAATATGCTTTGTGAATAGTTACGTTTGTTCCTAAGGACATGGGAGAAGTCTTGCTATAAGTAGTCATGTGAATTTGGTATTCGTTCGATATTTTGATGAGATGTATGTTGTCTTTCCTCTAGTGGTGTTATGTGAACGTCGACTACATAACACTTTCACCATTGTTTGGGCCTAGAGGAAGGCATTGGGAAGTAATAAGTAGATGATGGGTTGCTAGAGTGACAGAAGCTTAAACCCTAGTTTATAAGTTGCTTCGTAAGGGGCTGATTTGGATCCATATGTTTCATGCTATGGTTAGGTTTACCTTAATACTTCTTTTGTAGTTGCGGATGCTTGCAATAGGGGTTAATCATAAGTGGGATGCTTTTCCAAGTAAGGACAGCACCCAAGCACCGGTCCACCCACATATCAAATTATCAAAGTACCGAACGCGAATCATATGAACGTGATGAAAACTAGCTTGACAATAATTCCCATGTGTCCTCAGGAGTGCTTTCCTTCATATAAGAGTTTGTCCAGGCTTGTCCTTTGCTATAAAAAGGATTGGGCCATCTTGCTGCACATTATTTACTTTTATTACTTGTTACCCGTTATAAATTACCTTATCACAAAACTATCTGTTACCAATAATTTCAGTGCTTGCAGAGAATACCTTACTGAAAACTGCTTATCATTTCCTTCTGCTCCTCGTTGGGTTCGACACTCTTACTTATCAAAAGGACTACGATAGATCCCCTACACTTGTGGGTCATCAGCTACCTTGCTGCACTTTATTTACCATTATTATTACTTGCTCGTTGCAAATTATCTTGCTATCAAACTACCTGTTACCTACAATTTCAGTGCTTGCAAAAATTACCTTGCTGAAGATCGCTTGTCATTTCCTTCTGCTCCTCGTTGGGTTCGACACTCTTACTTATCTAAAGTACTACGATTGATCCTCTATACTTGTGGGTCATCATTCAACAATTAGGCATGGCAGAGATGCACATGTGGAGATGGATGTGTGGCCACACAAGGAAGGACCGAGTCCGGAATGATGATATACGAGATATAGTTGGGCTAGCACCGATTGAAGAGAAGCTTGTCCAACATAGTCTGAGATGGTTTGGGCATATTCAGTGCAGGCTTCCAGAAGCATGGGTGCATAGAGGATGGCTAAAGCATGCTGATAATGTCAAGAGAGGTCAGAGTAGACCAAACTTGACGTGGGAGAAGTCTGTAAAGAGAGATCTGAAGGGCTGGATTATCACCAGAGAACTAGCCATGGATAGGGGTGTGTGGAAGCTTGCTATCCATGTGCCAGAACCATCAGTTGGTTGCGAGATCTTATGGGTTTCACCTCTAGCCTACCCCCAACCTGTTCAGGACTAAATGCTTTGTTGTTGGTGAATGCTACATAGTATAATCTTGATAAAATGATATAAAGTTTTATGAATTCAAGATAAAAGTGATTCAAAGCAATATTCTATCAGTTTCACATTAAAATTATAATACATGACATGCAAATAAACAATTATTGCCTTTCCGGAATAAAGATGCTAAATAAAGCGACTCAGTACCCACTTAATCACGATAGCATAACACACTCAATCTTCTCGGTATAAAGACATCGAATCATGAGCTGACTGCTACTTGTGAGTTGTGTTGGGATTTCCTTGAAGAGGAGAGGATGATGCAGTACGGTAGAGATAAGTATTTCCCTTAGTTATGAAACCAAGGTTATCAATCTAGTAGGAGAACCAAGCAACACTACGTAAACAACACCTGCACACAAAAAACAAATACTTGCAACCCAATGCGTAGAGGGGTTGTCAATCTCTCAACGTTTACGTGCAAGATTAAACTATATAGGTTTTGATAGATAGATCCGGGGGCCATAGTTTTCACTAGAGGCTTCTCTCAAGAAAATACCATACGATGGGTAAACAAATTACTGTTGGGCAATTGATAGAAAAGAAAATAATTATGACGATATCCAAGGAAATGATCATGTATATAGGCATCACGTCCAATATTAGTAGACCGAAACAATTCTGCATCTACTACTATTACTCCACACATCGACCGCTATCTAGCATGCAACTAGTCTATTAAGTTCATGGAAAAACAGAGTAATGCTTTAAGCAACATGACATGATGTACACAATATAAACTCACGTTGGAAATAAATCCCTTCTTGTTACCCTTAATAGCAATGATACATGCTTGTCATGTCCCTTTCTGTCACTGGGATTGAGCACCGCAAGATCGAACCCATCATAAAGCACATCTTCCCATGGCAAGATAAATCAATCTAGTTGGCCAAACCAAACCAATGAATTAGAGAAGAAATACGAGGCTATAACAATCACACATAAAAGAGTTTAGAGAAAACTCAAATAATATTCATGGATAGATCTGATCATAAACTTACAATTCATCGGATCCTAACAAACACACCGTAAAAAGTCATTACATCAAATAGATCTCCAAGAACATCGAGGAGAACATTGTATTGAAGATCAAATAGTGAGAAGAAGCCATCTACCTACTAACTATGGACCCTTAGGTCCATGGTAAACAACTCATGGATCATCGTAGGGGCAGCAAGGATAGTGAAGAACCCCTCCATGAACGTTCCCCCCTCTGGCAAAGTGCCGGAAAAGGCCTATAGAAAGGATCCCATGGTTTTGGAACTTGCGGCGGCGGAAAAAGTATTTCGTGGACTCCCTGGTAGGTTTTCTGATTTTAGAGTATTTATAAAGGCGGAGTTAGGTCAAATAGAGGCTTTTGGGGCCCACTAGGTACCAGGGCACACCCTGGTGCCTAGTGGGCCACTCCTTCATCTTCTCATTCCTTCCAACTTACATGGTCTCTTATTGCTAGAAAAAATATCTCCAAAAAGTTCTGTGGCATTTGGACTTCATTTGGTACTGATATTCTGCAAAGTCAAAACAAGCAAAAAAACAAGAACTAGCACTGGACACTAAGTTAATAGGTTACTCCCAAAAATGATATGAAGTTGCTTGTAAATGTATATAAAACATCCAAGATTGATAATATAATAGCATGGAACAATAAAAAATTATAGATACATTGGAGACATATCACGCATCCCCAAGCTTAATTCCTGCTCATCCTAGAGTAGGTAAATGATAAAACAGAATATTTGATGTGGAATGCTACCTAACATATTCATCATATACTATTTTCTTTGTAGCATGAAAATTTGGAATTGAATGATTCAAAGCAATAGTCTATAATTTGACATGAAGACGTCAATACTCAAGCATATCAACAAGCAACCATGTCTTTCAAAATATCAACGCTAAAGAAAGTTATCCCTAACCCACTATTCTCAATCATTGATCCATTCATGAAACACACTCAAATATTAGCTACATCCAATGCACAAGTATGAGAATAGTATTCCCTAGTTGGTACTTTATAAGAGAAGATGGAGACGCAAAATTAAAATAAAAATTGCATAAAAGTAAATAGATAGACCCTTCATAGAGGGAAGCAGAGATTTGTAGAGGTGCCAGAGCTCATAGGTAAAATTGAGAGATAAGAATTATTTGAGAGGCATGCTTTTCCTGTCAACGAAAACGACCGAGAATTCCCAATATCTTCCATGCTAGACAAATTATAGGTGGTTCCCAAATAGAAAGTAAAGTTTATTTCCTTTCCACCATTCTTTTACAATCCATGGCTAGCTGTATCCATGGGTGCCTTACATAATGATACGTCTCCAATGTATCTATAATTTTTGATTGTTCCATGTTGTTATATTATCAATCTTGGATGTTTTACATTCATTTACTAGCAACTTTATATCAATTTTGGGACTAAAGTATTAACATAGTGCCCAATGCTAGTTGATGTTTTTTGCTTGTTTTTTACTTCGCAGAATATACATATCAAATGAAGTCCAAATGCAGCAAAACTTTTTGGAGATTTTTCTACCCAAAAGATACCCAGGAGGCCCAAGAAGTGCACCAGATGGGCCCTATGGGGACCACTAGGCACCAGGGCACACCCTGGTGGGTAGTGGGGCCCACAGGCACCCCCTCCACTGCCTCTCAGCTCTATAAATACTTAGATATTCCAGAAGCCCTAAGGGAGTTGTTGAAACACAATTCTAGCCGCAGCAAGTTCCAGAACCACGAGATCCGATCTAGAGCCCTTTTCTAGCACCTTGCCGAAGGGGGAAACAATCATAGAGGGGTTCATCATCCTCATTGGTGCTCCTCCGATGATGCATGAGTAGTTTACCACAGACCTACGGGTCCGTAGGCAGTAGCTAGATGGCTTCTTCTCTCTTTTTGATCTTCAATACAATGTTCTCCTCGATGTTCTTGGAGATCTATTTGATGTAATGACTTTTTGTGATGTGTTTGTTGGGATCCAATGAACTATGAGTTTATGATCAGATCTATTCATGAATATAATTTGGGTCTTTGTTGAACTTTTATATGCATGATCTTCATAGCCTCAAATTTCTTCTCCAAAACTTTGGTTTGGTTTGGCCAACTAGATTGATTTTTCTTGCAACGAGGAAGAGGTGCTCTGTGATGGGTTCGATCTTGTGGTGCTCATTCTGAGTGACAAAAGGAGACATGACATGTATGTATCATTATCATTAAGGACAAAAGGATGGGGTCTATTCCTACATGAATAGATCTTGTCTAGATCATGTCATCGTTTTTATTGCATTACCCTGTTTTTCCATGAACTTAATACACTAGAGGCATATTGGATAGCAGGCGATGTGTGGAGTAATAGTATTAGATGCATGCAGGAGTCGGTCTACTAATCTTGGACGTGATGCCTATATACATGATCATTGCCTTGGATATCATCAGAATTATTTGCTCTTCTAAAATTGCCCAACAGTAATTTGTTTACCCACTGTATGCTATTTTCTCGAGAGAAGCCACTAGTGAAATCTATGGCCCCCGGGTATATTTCCTATCATATTGTTTTCAGGTCTATTTATCCAAAAACCCAAAAATACCTTGCTGCACTTTTTCTTTACTTATTTTATTTTGTGTTTTTTCTAGAGCTATTTATCAAATCTCATACAATTTAAGCTATCTCAATACTGAGGAGGGATTGACAACCCCTCTTATGCGCTGGGTTGCAAGTATTTGTTATTTGTGTGCAGGTGCTATTTACATAGTGTTGTTTGGTTCTCCTACTAGATTGATAACATTGGTTTCATAACTGAGAGAAATACTTACCGTTGCTGTGCTACATCATCCTCTCCTCTTTGGGGATACCAACGTAGATACAAGCAATCAAGAAGAATTTCTGGCGCCATTGCCGGGGAGACATCATCAACATCTATCAGGTACCCAATCACACATATCATCTCCTTGCAATTACTTTATTTGCCATCTGCCTCTCGGTTTCATCTTCCCCACTTCTAAAGCATTTTTGCAAAAAAGCACAAAAATATTTGCCTTCTTTTCATTTGCCTTTTTCTCATTCAATATTTTGCTTGCTTTGAACCTGTCGTCATGAGTGATTTTGGTATGGCAGAAACAGATGATGGTAGAACTCCTAAGATTGGACATTCTGGTAATCTGGATGCCAAAACCTTTGTTTTGGGACGATGGAATGTTATAGGAAAAAGCACCATCCAAGAATTCTTTAATTGTGTTGGATCTTTGACTTCTGATGATGCTCCTATACTTAAAAGAACTAGAACTTATGCAGAAGCTATTTCAGCACTAGTTCGGAAACTTGAGAATAGATTTATTCGTACTCATCCTACCTTGCAAAGATTGTTTTATGAGGTACCTGTTATATATGATTCTAGAGCTAAAAACATAGCCACCCTAGTTCTTATGAATGAATTTTTATGGTATGAACCATGAAAAACCGGCAATAGAGGAGATCCTTGACAATAGTGGTTATGTATTAAGACATTTGCCTGGTAATAATCAAATTTTTGATGAGAACCTTAAAAAGGAAATTCCTGTTTTGGATATGATCCAACAAGTTTTTAATGATGTTAATAAAAAATATTCTTGAATTGTAGCCGAGAATCAAAGGGATACAAAAATTAACAACTTGATAATGCTAAAATGTCTATGGATAACGTGTTTCAAGTTATATTTGAGAAACCTCCTAACAAAAACATATCTATGGAAAATAAGAAGAAAGATGACAACACTTGAATCTATTCATTATGCCTAGCTAGGGGCATAAAACGATAGCGCTTGTTGGGAGGCAACCCAATGAATAAAATATATCTTTCTCTTTTATTCTTTTTTTGTTTGTTCACACAATTATGCTACCGTTCTGATTGTGTTTTTATGTTTTAATTAATGTTTGTGCCAAGTAAAGCCTTTAGGATCATGTTGGGTGATAGTTGATTTGACCTTGTTGGAAAACAGAAAATTTTGTGCCTTGCAGAAGAATTTTTAAAAATCACAGAAGCATGATAAAATTCTGATTTTTTACACAAGATTGATATACAAATTTCCTACATTGTCCTAACTTTTCAGAATTTTTGGGGTTACAAAACTATGATCAAAGTCCAGATTACTACAGACTGTTATGTTTTTGGCAAATTCTATTTTTATTGCATTGTGTGCTTATTTTGATGAATCTATGGATTGTATCGAAGGGTATAAGCCATGGTAATGTTAGAGTAAAGTAGGTATAATGCAATAATAACATATGAATGGGTATGCAACAGTACTTAAGGTGGTGATTTGCTTTATTATACTAACGGATCTCATGATGGTTCTGTTAAGTTTTGTGTGATTGAAGTTTTCAAGTTTTGGGTGAGATCACGATGGATGAAGAAATAAGGAGTGAAAAGAGCCTAAGATTGGGGATGCCCATGGAACCCCGAGGTAATATTCAAGGAGAAACAAGCAAGTAAGCTTGGGGATGCCCCGGAAGGCATCCCCTCTTTCTTCTAACAACCATCAGTAATTTTACTTGGAGCTATATTTTTATTCATCACATATCATGAGTTTTTCTTGGAGCGCATTGTATTATATGAGATTTTGATTCTTTTACTTTTTAGTTTGTCACAATCATCCTTGCTGGACACACCTATTTGAGAGAGCCATAATGATGCTATGATTCGTTAGAATTGCTCTAGTGCTTCACTTATATCTTTTTTAGCACGGTGGTGCTTTAATTTTTGAAGAAATACTCTCACGCTTCACTTAGATAAATTTGAGAGTTAGTAATATTTTTGAAGAAATTCTCTCATGCTTCACTTTATTATTTTGAGAGATGAAAAAAAGTTTTTATGCTCTTGTTCTTCACTTAAATTTATTTGAGAGCTTGTTATTAGCAATGGTAATATATGAAGTTAGTCGCAAAGTGATAGATATCCAATGGGGATATAATAAAAACTTCCATGAAGATCATTGGATATTATAAACTTGATTCCTTGTAATAGTTTTGAGATATGGAGATAGTAATATGCGAGTCATGTTGGTGAGTAATTATGCTTTTGTAAGAATATTCGTGTTAAGGTTTGTGATTCCCTATGCAAGCGCGAAAGTCAATAGCTATGCAATGAAATTACATCCTACTTGTGGTGCATTATTCGGTGATAGTTATGCTTAATGCTTGTTTATAATCGTTTTCGCTTTTTGTTTGGTTGGTTCTCAATATATTTGCTAGCCTTCACTTGTACTAAGCAGGAATGTTGCTTGTGCATCCAAATCCTTAAACCAAAGTTGTACCAAATGAGTCCACCATATCTACCAATATGTGGTATTTCCGTGCCATTCCAAGTAAATTTGTATGTGCCAACTCCAATTCTCAAAATGAATTTCCTTTTTGTGTGCCCGTACCACTCATGAAGCGGCAGGGGTGTAGCGACCCGACCCGAATGGATCAAGTCTCTATGCTTAAGTGTCATCCCTGGATCGGTATGCTGACACACACAGTACTCGAGGATTTATAACAGAGGTAAATCACATGTATAAAGTAACATAAATACTATTACCTCATCCAAATAGCGGAAGTAACAAGGTTGTGGATTCCCATTAACACCAACATCAAAGTTGAGTGTAGAAATCGTAACCCTAACGTATCACTTACTCGTCGTAAGATTCCTACAACATGAGACGTTGCAACCACAAAGGGTCAGTACATCGAATGTACTGGGAAATTCACACCATAGAGAATGATGAATAAAGGCTATCACTACATGCATATTTGGCTGGTGGAAAAGCTCTATGGTTATAGTTTTTGCAAAAAGCAAATTTTTCCCTACTGCAAAGGAATAAATTTTATTTAACTATCATGGTGGTTGTTAAACATTGAGAATGGTTGACAGCATTCTCAATCCCAATTAAGTAACATCATTAAACCCAACAAACTTAATTTAAAGTAACATGATGAGATTCACATGATAATCCAAGTACTAGATACTCAAGATGTCCATAACCGGGGACACGGCTAACCATGATTAGTTTATACACTCTGCAGAGGTTTGCCCACTTTTCCCCACAAGACTCGATCTCCTCCGTTGGGATTCTCGCACTGCATGGTGTTTGAGAAATGGATGATCGAGACATAGTATTTCAGAAGAGCTAGCACCTTACGATGGGTAGACCGTACCACCTACATCCCCTACATTTGCTAGTCTACCACTGTAAGAGTTCGCATGACTTAGTCAACTATGCTAGAGCCCATAGTAGCTTGTGGCTGCACACGGAAGTTTCTAGCATGAATAATCTCATGATCCCTTTGAGCCTGGGAGGCGATCCATAACAAAATAGGCAATCCTGGAATACCCAGGTGCCTAGACAGGCAATCGCTGGAATACCCAGGTGCCTCAATCCACCCAGATGTGTGTTAAAGTTGCCACCTTAAGTAAACCATTAATTAACAATCTCACACCTGTCATGAAATACTCTCAAACCAAATCCACATCTACGAGCATAGCATGGCAATATAAGCATAATGTAATAGTAACTCCCAAGGTTTGAATGCAGGGCAGTAGGTTCCTACCTCATCAACTACTTCCCAAGACCCACATGTTATCAATCCTACTCATGCAATGTTTGAGGGTGAAACTAATGCATAAAAACTGGGTATGAAAGGGATATGATCAAAGTGTGAACTTGCCTGCAATGTTGATGAAGATGATTCGCTCTCATAACTCTTGATAGTTCTACTCTTCACACTCCAGTCGATCTATCGTAAGCAAGCAATAGTAACCACACATAAGCAATCACTCAAAAGATCGGAAAGAATGAAGAAGACGATTCAGAAAACTTCAAAACCAAGCAAATAACTTTTGCAACATAAAACAATTTCTAACAGTACCAAAATTATATGAATTTGCCCTTATCAGAAAGTTTAAGTCAAGAGCTTCAATTTGCAAAAAGAATCAACTCAAACGGAGCTACGAAACTCAAGTTATGATCAAACGAAGTTTGAATTCAAATCTGGTCTAATTCAAATTTTAAACTTTCAAAAACAAGTTTAAGTTGTTTTAATGGATAAAGGGGATCATAACGAAGATGTGAGCGTTGGTTTCGTTGAATTTGGATAAACGAGCAAAAAGTAGTGATAGATTGAAGAACATGGACTTATCTGTAAAGAAAATCATCACATATAGGTCCCTGGCCAAAATTAATAAGAAAAGGAAAAAACCTATCGAGCGAACGCTCGCTACAGAAATCTAAACGACGAACATTCGTTAGATAATCTAGACTAAAAGAAAAAGCGATCGGTTTTAAAAGAGAAATCCTAAACTAATAAAAAAAATGGAAAATTGGGCGGTTCAGCGGTTTTGTACCGGTTCGGCAGCGGTTTACTGTGAAAACCCGGCGGCGAACTCCGGTGCGGGTGTCGGGGCTCCGGCGAGGGTAGCGCGCTTCGGCGCGGCGGGGGCACAGGAGAGCAAGCGGCGGCGTGGGGCGATGCGGCGCGGGGCGGCGGGGCGGAGTGCAGCGCGGGCAGCAGCAGCGGGCGGCGGCGCGGCGGCGATGCGCTACTGTGGCGGCAGCGGAGTGCAGCGGGAGGGGCGGCGCGGCGGGCAGAGAGATAGGCGGGGCCCGGGGCGGTGACTTTTATGAGCAGGGGCGAGGAGGTGGCGTGGGGAAGGGGCAGGAGGAGGCCGGGCGGCGCACAACATCCATGGCGGCGCGGCGGCGTGCCCGAGCGGGTCTCCCGCTCGGGAGGGAGAGGGGCGGTGCTGCTGGGCTGGGCCTTGGCCTAGCAGGAGCTGGGCCGGCCCAGTCGGGGAAAGAGTTAAAAAAACATTTCCAGACAAATAAAAATAATAAAAGCAAAATAAATAAATATATTATATAGGCATATAATATATCAAAATTTTCAGAAAAAGATTTTCTACGACATGAACATTTTTCTAGAGTCAAATAAAATTCATACAAATTCAGATAAAACAAAGAGTGCTACTGGTCTATTAAAATCCAACAAAAATCATTTTAAAAATACCAAAATGATTTCAAATTAATTTTTCTTCAATTTTCTAATGTAGGGAATCATGTTACTCTATTTTCCATATATTTTATTTTTGGAGAAAAATAATTTGAATAAAACTCAAACAATTCCAAATTGAAAATAATTTCAAAAGGACTTTGAATTTGATCCTTGAAACTCCCAACTCATATTTCATATTTTGAAGAAGTCATTTTATCTCCTCTTGTGAAAATCATTGAGTTGCTTAAAGTTTATGAATTGGAAATATTTTCCAAATGAAGTTCAAATATTTTCAACACCCCTTGTCATTTAAATAATGGAAGAAGTCATGTCATCTTTTCTCCAGGGTTTCGTGATGAAAAAGTATTTGAATTCACAGAGAGCATAAATGCAAAAATGAAAGTTCGGGAAAGTCCTTTTATTCCCTCTCATTTAACTTTCAAAAAGTTTCGAATTTCACTCACTTTCAGTCAATCAATCAAACAGTCAATCAATCAAACAGTCAATCAAATCTATCTATTTATTATAACATCCCAAAATTTAGAATTTTGGGATGTTATAAGGGGGTGGCCAATATTTTCCATGCTAGATATGTTATTCTCAAGATGAGTGTTTATTCACTTGTCATTGCACGAGAGTATGGCAAGGTAATAGGGATGCCCAGTACCGAAATGATTTTTTTATGTTTTCAAATAATAAATTCCTTGGGAAGTGTTGGTATGGAAGGCACCATGGATACGGCTAGCCATGGATTGTGAAAGAATGATGGAAAAGGGAATAAACTTTATTTTATGTTTGGGAACCGCCTATGATGTATCTAGCATGAAAAGTATTGGGAATTCTCGTTCATTTTCGTTGACGGGAAAAGCATGCCTCTCAAAATATTTTATGTCTCAATTTAAGCTTTGAGCTCTGGCACCTCAACAAATCTCTGCTTCCCTCTACGAAGGGCATATCTATTTACTCTATGCAATTTTTATTTTTATTTGAGTCTCTATATTCTCTTATAAAGCACCAACTGGGGAGCACTATGATCATACTTGCGCATTGGATGTAGCTAATATTTGAGTGTGTTCATGAATGGATCAATGATTGAGCATGATGGGATAGGGATAGCTTTCTTTAGTATTGATATTTTGAAAGACATGGTTGCTTGTTGATATGCTTGAGTATTTATGTCTTCATGTCAATTATAGACTATTGTTTTGAATCATCTAAAAGTCCAAATGTCCATGCTATAAAGAAAATATTATGTGATGAATATGTTAGGCAGCATCCCACATCAAAAATTCTATTTTTATCATTTACCTACTCGAGGACGAGCAGGAATTAAACTTGGGGATGTTGATACGTCTCCAATGTATCTACAATTTTTGATTGCTCCATGCTATTATATTATCAATCTCGGATGTTTTACATTCATTTACTCGCAACTTTAATCATTTTTTGGGACTAACCTATTGACATAGTGCCCAGTGCCTTTTTACTTTGCAGAATATGCATATCAAACGAAGTCCAAATGCAGTGAAACATTTTGGAGATTTTTTATCTGCACAGAAGACAACCAGGAGGCGCAAGAAGTGCACCAGAGGGGCCCTGTGGGGCCCACTAGGCACCAGGGCATGCAGGGGCCCCAGGCGCGCCCTAGTAGGTAGTGGGGCCCACAAGCACCTCCTTGATACGTCTATTTTGCATCATGTTTTCCTACTGTTATTTATAGTGTATTTTATGCTTTATAACAATTTATAGAGTAATTATAATGCCTTTTCTCTCACAGTATGCAAGGTTTACACAAGGAGGGAGAATGCCGGTAACAGGAATTCTGGACCTAAAAAAGCTATGTCAGAGATACCTATTTTGCACATCTCCAAATGAGATGAAATTTTACGGAGAATTATTTTGAAATAAAAAAATACTGGAGGAAAGATCTACCAGAGGGGGGTGCCAGGTGCCCACAAGGCACCAGGGCGCGCCCTGGTGGATGGTGGGCAGCCCAGCCTACCTCCGGTGCCCATCTTCTGGTTTATAAGCTCTTTTGACCTAGAAAAAAAGGAGAGGACTTTCGGGACGGAGCACCGATGTCTCAAGGCGGGACTTGGGCAGGATCCCTTTTGCCCTTCGGTGGAGCGATTTTGTTGGAGGAAATTCCCTCCCAGAGGGTGAAATCGAAGCCATCGTCCTCACCAATGATGGCTCGTGTCTGCGTCAGTATTTCCTGAAGAGGAAGGGATGATGCAGCACAACTTCGGTAGGTATTTCCCTCAGTGATGATACCAAGGTTATCGAACCAGTAGGAGAACCAAGCAACACTATGTAAATGGTACCTGCACACAAAGAACAAGTACTTGCAACCCGACACGTAAGAGGGGTTGTCAATCCCTCTCGGGTAAAAGATAGATTGGTTTGTATGATTTTGGATAAATAGATCTCGTGATGAAAAAAATAAAAAAATAAAGAAAAGGTGAGCAAGGTATTTTGGGTTTTTAGAATAATAGATCTAAAAGCAAAAACGAATAAAAATAGATCTCAAAGCAAATATGATAAAGAATAGATGCCGGTTCTGTAGATTTCACTAGTGGCTTCTCTCGAGAAAAATAGCATACGGCGGGTAAACAAATTACTGTTGGGCAATTGATAGAAATTCAAAGTAATTCTTTCATGCTAATCCTAAGTAATTACATCACATAAGGAAGAGTATAAGTAGAAAATTTAATTGGATATTTACAAACATAGCATTGGTCAATGATGCAATTCATGAAAGAATTAACTAAGGAAGAGAAGATTCACATGCAAATACACTATCTTGGACATCTTTTGTGATTGTGAGCCCCCATCAAATTATTATATGCCAAAATTGTTGACCTTGGACAAGGAAGACAACATAATGATTTATGTTTATTCATATTCACATAGAAGTTATATTGTCATAGATCCTTTAACATGTGGTGCTTGCCCCTATCTTTGCTAGCCAAAAATTCCGCACAGAGTAGAGATACTACTTGTGCATCCAAAAACCCGTAAACCCAAATCTTGTTTTGAGAGTCCACCGTACCTACCTATGGATTGAGTAAGATCCTTCAAGTAAGTTGTCATTGGCGCAATAAGGCAATAAAAATATCTTCTAAAAGTGTTAGATCATTTAGTGTAAGAGAAAATTGAGCGTTGTACAAACTTGTGATGCCAAAGAATAAAAGCGACACACTGCATAATAAATGTTGCTATCATAAGGGGCAATATAACGTGATATTCTTTTGCACTAAGAGATTGAGCATACAAACAAAAAGTGCATGGCAACCTCTGCTTCCCTCTGCGTAGGGCCTATCTTTTACTTTTATGTATTTAGTTTTATGCAAGAGTTAAAATTCTTCTCTCTATTCCCTTTTATTTTCTCTTTTGGCAAGCATCATGTTGTCAGGAAAGATCTAGGCACATATATCTAGTTGGATATGGGTGGCATGTGTTATTATTGTTGACATCACCCTTGAGGTGAACATGTTGGGAGGCGAAATTATAAGCCCCTATCTTTCTATGTGTCCGATTGAAGCATTCTGCTCATGTGTATGCGGTGAGTGTTAGCAATCATAGAAGACTATATGATGGTTGAGTATGTGGACTTGACAAAAAGCTCTAATACGTGACCCTTCTTGAAAAGATGATGAATTGTAGTTGCAGAGTTGACTGAGAACATAGTTTGTTGGTTACCAATAGAGTTTATGCTTCATACTTCGATGTTGTGATGAATTGTTACTTACTCATGAGAAGTTTATGATGAAAGTTATGTGATAAAGTTTTTTGTTAAAGTTTGTTGTTGTTATAATAATATACATTATGCTTCTATGTATGTACTTTGTTCTTATCGACACCTTTCTCTCCAAGCATGTGGACATGTTTTTCAATTTCGGTTTCCTCTTGAGGACAAGCGAGGTCTAAGCTTGGGGAGTTCATATGTCCATTTTGCATCATGTTTTCCTACTGTTATTTACATTGTTTTTATGTATAATGATGCCTTTTGGAGTAATTCTAATGCCTTTTGTCTCATAACATGCAAGGTACACACAAAGAGGGAGAATACCGGCAGCTGGAATTCCGGACCTGAAAAAGCTACGTCAGGCTACCTATTCTGCACAACTCCAAATGAGCTAAAACTTTACAGAGATTTTTTATGGAATATATAAGAAATATTGGAGCTAAAAAGTACCACAGGGGGTGCTACTTCTTGAGCTTATGTTGGTTTTTCCCTTGAAGAGGAAAGGGTGATGCAGCAAAGTAGAGGTAAGTATTTCCCTCAGTTTGAGAACCAAGGTATCAATCTAGTAGGAGACCATGCACAAATCACCGAATACCTGCACAAACAATCAAACAACTTGCACCCAATGCGATAAAGGGGTTGTCAATCCCTTCACGGTTACTTGCAAAAGTGAGATCTGATAGAGATAGATAAACGATAAAGTAAATATTTTTGGTATTTTTGGTTTATAGATTGGAAAGTTGAAGATTGCAAAAATAATGGATTGGAAACTAATATTATGGAAAATAGAAGATTATATGATGGAAAATAGACCCCGGGGCCATAGGTTTCACGAGAGGCTTCTCTCAACATAGCAAATAATACGGTGTGTGAACAAATTACTGTCGAGCAACTAATAGAAAAGCGCAAAGTTGTGATGATATCTAAGGCAATGATCATGAATATAGGCATCACATCTGTGTCAAGTAGACCGAAACGATTCTGCATCTACTACTATTACTCCACACATCGACCGCTATCCAGCATGCATCTAGAGTATTAAGTTCATAAAGAACAGAGTAACACATTAAGCAAGATGACATGATGTAGAGGAATTAACTCAAGTAATATGATGAAAACCCCATCTTTTTATCCTCGATGGCAACAATACAATATGTGCCTTGCCGCCCCTACTATCATTGGGAAAGGACACCACAAGATTGAACCCAAAGCTAAGCACTTCCCCCATGGCAAGAAAAACCAATCTAGTTGGCCAAACCAAACCGATAGTTTGAATAGAATTACAAAGATATAAAATCATGCATAAAAGAATTCATTGAAGATTCAAATGATATTCATAGATAAGCCGATCATAAATCCACAATTCGTCGGATCTCGGCAAACACACCGCAAAAAAGTATTACATCAAATAGATCTCCAAGAACATCGAGGAGAACATGGTATTGAGAATTAAAGAGAGAGAGAGAGAGAGAGAGAGAGAGAACAAGCCATCTAGCTACTAGCTATGGACCCGCTGGTCTGTGGTAAACTACTCACGCTTCATCGGAAGGGCAATGGAGTTTATGTAGAAGCCCTCTGTGATTGAATCCCCCTCCGGCAGGGTGCCAGAAAAGGTCCCTAGATGGGATCTCGCGAGTACAGAAGGTTGCGGCGGTGGAAAAGTGTTTCCGTGGATGCCTCTGGTGGTTTGGGGATATATGGGAATATATAGGCGAAAGAATTAGGTCAGGAGGTGCACGAGGGGCCCAAAAGGGTGGGGGCACGCCCTACCCCCCTAGGCGCGCCCTCCGTCCCTGTGGCCACCTCGTGGCTCCTTCGACTTCATCTCCAAGTCTCCTGGTTGTCTTCTGGTCCAAGAAAAATCATCGCGAAGGTTTTATTTCGTTTGGACTCCGTTTGGTATTCCTTTTCTGTGTAACTCAAAAATAGGGAAAAACCAGGAACTGGCACTGGGCTCTAGGTTAATAGTTTAGTCCCAAAAATTATATAAAATAGCATATTAATGCATATAAAACATCCAAAACAGATAATATAATAGCATGGAACAATAAAAAATTATAGTTACGTTGGAGACGTATCAAGCATCCCCAAGCTTAATTCCTGCTCATCCTTGAGTAGGTAAATGATAAAACCAGAATTTTTGATGTGGAATGCTACCTAACATATTTATCCATGTAATTTTCTTTATTGTGGCATGAATGTTCAGAGCCATAAGATTCAAAACAAAATTTTAATATTGACATAAAAACAATAATACTTCAAGCATACTAACAAGGCAATTATGTCTTCTCGAAATAACATGGCCAAAGAAAGCTTGTCCCTACAAAATCATATAGTCTGGCTATGCTCCATCTTCATCACACAAAATACTCAAATCGCGCAACCCCGATGACAAGCCAAGCAATTGTTTCATACTTTTGATGTTCTCAAACTTTTTCAACTTTCACGCAATACATGAGCGTGAGCCATGTACATTGCACTATAGGTGCAATAGAAGGTGGTTGTGGAGAAGACAAAAAGAAGGAGATAGTCTCACATCAACTAGGCGTATCAACGGGCTATGGAGATGCCCATCAATAGATATCAATGTGAGTGAGTAGGGATTGCCATGCAACAGACGCACTAGAGCTATAAGTTTATGAAAGCTCAAAAAGTAAACTAAGTGGGTGTGCATCCAACTTGCTTGTTGATGAAGACCTAGGGAAATTTGAGGAAGCCCATCATTGGAATATACAAGCTAAGTTCTACAACGAAAAATTCCCAGTAGTATATGAAAGTGACAATATCGGAGACTCTCTATCATGAAGATCATGGTGCTACTTTGAAGCACATGTGTGGTAAATGGATAGTAACATCGCCCCTTCTCTCTTTTTCTCTCATTTTTTCTTCTCTTTTTTGGGGCCTTTTTTCTTTTTTATTTTGGACTTTTCTCTCTCTTTTTTATTCCCTCACATGGGACAATGCTCTAATAATGAAGATCATCACACTTTTATTTACTTACAACTCAAAAATTACAACTCGATACTAGAACAAAATATGAATCTATATGAATGCCTCCAGCGGTGTACCGGGATGTGCAATGAATCAAGAGAGACATGTATAAAAAATGATGAGTGGTGGCTTTGCCACAAATACGATGTCAACTACATGATCATGCAAAGCAATATGTCCTTGATGATGCGTGTCATAATAAACGGAATGGTCGAAAGATGCATGGCAATATATCTCGGAATGGCTATGGAAATGCCATAATAGATAGGTATGGTGGCTGTTTTGAGGAAGGTATATGGTGGGTTTATGGTACCAGCTAAAGTTGCGCGGTACTAGAGGGGCTAGCAATGGTGGAAGGGTGAGGTGCGTATAATCCATGGACTCAACATTAGTCATAAAGAGCTCACATACTTATTGCAAAAATCTATTAGTCATCGAAACAAAGTACTGCACACATGCTCCTAGGGGGATAGATTGGTAGGAAAAGACCATTGCTCGTCCCCGACCGCCACTCATAAGGAAGACAATCAAAAAATATCTCATGCTCCAACTTCATTACATAATAGTTCACCATACATGCATGCTACGGGACTCACAAACGTTAACACAAGTATTTCTCAAATTCACAATTACTCACTAGCATGATTCGAATATCACCATCTTCATATCTCAAAACAATCGTAAGGAATCAAACTTCTCATAGTATTCAATGCACTTTATATGAAAGTTTTTATTATATCCCTCCTGGATGCCTATCATATTAGGACTAAATTTATAACCAAAGAAAATTACCATGCTATTTAGAGACTCTCAAAATAATATAAGTTAAGCATGAGAGTTTATCAATTTCTATAAAATAAAACCACCGCCGTGCTCTAAAAAGATATAAGTGAAGCACTAGAGCAAAATTGCCTAGCTCAAAAGATATAAGTGAAGCACATAGAGTATTCTAATAAATCACGATTCATGCGTGTCCCTCTCAAAAGGTGTGTACACCAATGACGATTGTGGCAAACTAAAAAGCAAAGACTCAAATCATACAAGATGCTCCAAGCAAAACACATATCATGTGGTGAATAAAAATGTAGGCTCAAGTAAAGTTACCAATAGACGAAGACGAAAGAGAGGATGCCTTCCGGGGAATCCCCAAGCTTAGGCTCTTCGTTTTACTTTAATATTACCTTGGGGTGCCTTGGGCATCCCTAAGGATGGCAATTTTATCCATGGACATGGATATCCATGGATATCCGACCCGAATGGATAGGGTTTGGATATGCTTTTGTGTCCATGGGTGGCGCTCAAACCCGACCCGATTGTTCGTGGATAGGGCATGGATATAATCTTGTACCCATGGATATACCCAAACCTGACCCGATAGTATGACTTGATGGGGGAAAATCTGCTATCCCTGCCCCACGATCATATGTCCCACAACAATTTTACACTTTTTTCTTCTAAAACATGTATAAGAAATTACACAATCTCCATCATAACTTTTTTTTAGTTGACATTCAATCCCCTCTGTAACATACTCCAACACCCCTTCCCTTATTTTTACCTCCTTCTTAAATGACTCGTCATTCTCATTTGTTAGAAAAATAGTAAATGATCTTAGGTTGTTAGTGGATGTTGATTTACCATAAGTGAAGCCTAGCCTACCACGAGGTGAAGAATGGAAGAGTTTATGTTAAAATTGTGTTATGTCTTATTTATATGTCTTGAGAGGACCCAATGGATATCCAATGGGTATGGATATCCATCAGATTTGGACATGGACACAATTTTTCACCCATGGATTTTTTCATGGGCGGGCAAAGACTGTCTTCATGGACATGGATATGGATTTGAGATTGTTCAACCCGATCCAAACCCGACCCATTGCCATCCTTAGGCATCCCCAAGCTTAGGATCTTGCCACTCCTTATTCCATAGTGCATCAAATCCTTACACAAAACTTGAAAACTTCATAACACAAAACTCAACCGAAAATCTCATAAGCTCTGTTAGTATAAGAAAATAAATCACCACTTTTGGTACTGTTGAGAACTCATTCTTTATTTGTATTGGTGTAATATCTACTATATTCCAACTTTTCCATGGTTCATATCCCCCGATACTACCCATAGATTCATCAAAATAAGAAAACAACACAAAGAAAATAGAATCTGTCAAAAACAGAACAGTCTGTAGCAATCTGTAACTCTCGAATAATTTTGTAACTCAAAAAATTCTGAAACATTAGGAAAACCCAAGCCATTTGTTTATTAATATTCTTCAAAAATAATCCGTATTTTATCACAGTTGTGTTAAAAATTAGAATTGTTTTCCTGAGTGCAAAAGTTTCTATTTTTCAGCAAGATCAAATCAGCTATCACCGTAAGCTATCCCAGAGGTCTTACTTGGCACAAACACTAATTAAAACATAAAACAACATCTAACCAGAGGCTAGATGAATTATTTATTGCAAAACAGACAGGAAATATATTGGGTTGTCTCCCAACAAGCGCTTTTCTTTAAAGCCTTTTAGCTAGGCATTGATAATTTTAATGATGCTCACACGAAAGACAAGAAATGAAGCACAAAGAGAACATCATAAAACACGTGACAAACATATCTAAGTATAACATAATTCCTATGCATAGGCATTATATAAGAAAACAAATTATCAAGACAAGCAAAAACTAGCATATGCAAGGAAGGAGAAAGAAACAATAGCAATCTTAACATAAAGAGAGGTAATTTTGTAACATGAAAATTTCTACAACCATACTTTCCTCTCTCATAATAATTACATGTGGGATCATAATCAAATTCAACAATATAACTATCACCTAAAATATCCTCAACATGATCCACATGCATGCAAAGCTAACACTCTTCCGAAATAGTGGGATTATCCTCAAATAAAGTCATGACCTCTCCGAACCCACTTTTATCAAAAACTTCATAAGATTGAACATTATCCAAATATGTGGGATCTAAAGTTGACACTCTTCCTAACCCAATTTCAACATTATTGCAAACAGTATTATCAATCTCATATTCATCATGGGGCTTAAATAAATTTTCAAGATCATAAGAAGAATCTCCCCAATCACGATCATTGCAACAAGTAGTAGACATAGCAAAATTAACATCCCCAAGCTTAGGGATTTGCATATCATTAACATAATTGACATTAATAGAATTTATAAGAACATCATTGCAATCATGCTTTTCATTCAAAGATCTATCGTGAATCACTTCATAAAGAACTTCATCACAATTTTCAGATTCACGGATTTCAAGCAAAACCTCATAAAGGTAGTCTAGTGCACTAAACTCACTAGCAATTGGTTCATCATAGTTGGATCACTTAAAAAGATTAGCAAGTGGATGAGGATCCATAAACTCTTTGGTTTCTGATTTTCAATAAATACACAATTATTCCAACCAAACACGCATCATGTGGTGAGGAAAGATCTAGGCACATATATCCAGTTGGATATGGGTGGCATGAGTTATTATTGTTGACATCACCCTTGAGGTGATTATGTTGGGAGGCGAAATTATAATCCCCTATATTTCTATGTGTCCAGTTGAAACGTTTTTCTCATGTGTATGCGGTGAGTGTTAGCAATCATAGAAGACTATAAGATGGTTGAGTATGTGGACTTGCCAAAAAGGCTCTGATACATGACCCTTCCTGAAAAGATGATGAATTGTAGTTGCAAAGTTGACTGAGAACATAGTTTGTTGGTTTCCAATAGAGTTTATGCTTTATACTTCGATGTTGTGATGAATTGTTACTTACTCATGAGAAGTTTATGATGAAAGTTATGTGATAAAGTTTTTTGTTATATTTTGTTGCTGTTATAATAATATACATGATGCTTCTATGTCTGTATTTTGTTTTTACAGACACCTCTCTCTCCAAGCATGTGGACATTTTTTCGATTTCGGTTTTCGCTTGAGGACAAGCGAGGTCTAAGCTTGGGGGAGTTCATATATCCATTTTGCATCATGTTTTCCTACTGTTATTTACATTGTTTTTATGTATAATAATGCCTTTTGGAGTAATTCTAATGCCTTTTCTCTCATAATATGCAAGGTACAAACAAAGACGGAGAATACCGACAGCTGGAATTCTGGACCTGAAAAGGCTACATCAGGCTACCTATTCTTCACAACTCCAAATGAGATGAACCTTTACGTAGATTTTTTATGAAATATATAAGAAATATTGGAGCTAATAAGTAAGAGAGGGGGTGCTACTTCTTGAGCTTGTGTTGGTTTTTCCCCTGAAGAGGAAAGGGTGATGCAGCAAAGTAGAGATAAGTATTTCCCTCAGTTTGAGAACCAAGGTATCAATCCAGTAGGAGACCACGCACAAATCACCGAATACCTGCACAAACAATCAAACAACTTGCACCCAACGTGATAAAGGGGTTGTCAATCCCTTCAAGGTTACTTGCAAAAGTGAGATCTGATAAAGATAGATAAATGATAAAGTAAATATGTTCGGCATTTTTGGTTTATAGATCGGTAAGTAAAAGATTGCAAAAATAATGGACTAGAAACTAATATGATGGAAAATAGACCCGAGGGCCATAAGTTTCACTAGAGGCTTCTCTCAAGATAGCAAATAATATGGTGGGTGAATAAATTACTGCCGAGCAATTGATAGAAAAGCGCAAAGTTGTGACAATATCTAAGGCAATGATCATGAATATAGGCATTACATCCGTGTCAAGTAGACCAAAACAATTCTGCATCTACTACTATTACTCCACACATCGACCACTATCCAACATGCATCTAGCGTATTAAGTTCACAAAGAACGGAGTAACACATTAAGCAAGATGGCATGATGTAGAGGAATTAACTCAACCAATATGATGAAAACCCCATCTTTTTATCCTCGATGGAAACAATACAATATGTGCCTTGCTGCCCCTACTATCACTGGGAAAGGACACAACAAGATTGAACCCAAAGCTAAGCACTTCTCCCATGGCAAGAAAAACCAATCTAGTTGGCCACACAAAATCAATAGTTCGAAGAGAATTACAAAGATATCAAATCATGCATATAAGAATTCAGATAATATTCAAATAATATTCATAGATAAGCCGATCATAAATCCACAATTCATTGGATCTCGGCAAACACACCGCAAAAAAGTATTACATCGAATAGATCTCCCAGAACATCGAGGAGAACATGGTATTAAGAATCAAAGAGAGAGAATAAGCTATCTAGAAACTAGCTATGGACCCGCAGGTCTGTGGTAAACTACTCACACTTCATCGGAAGGGAAATGGAGTTGATGTAGAAGCCCTCCGTGATTGAATCCCCCTCTGGCAGGGTGCCGAAAAAGGTCCCCAGATGGGATCTCGCGGGTATAGAAGGTTGCAGCGGTGCAAAAGTGCTTGTGTGGATGCCTCTGGTGTTTTAGGGATATATTGGAATATATAGGCGAAAGAATTAGGTCAGGAGGTGCACGAGGGGCCCACAAGAGTGGGGGCGTGCCCTACCCCCCTGAGCACACCCTCTGTCCTTATGGCCACCTCCTGGCTCCTCCGACTTCATCTCCAAGTCTCCTGGTTGTCTTCTGGCCCAATAAAAATCATCGCGAAGGTTTTATTCCGTTTGGACTCTGTTTGGTATTCCTTTTCTCGAAACTCAAAAACATGGAAAAACATGAACTGGCACTAGGCTCTAGGTTAATAGGTTCGTCCCAAAAATAATATAAAATAGCATATTAATACATATAAAACATCCAAAACAGATAATATAATAGTAAGGAACAATCAAAAATTATAGATACATTGGAGACGTATCAGGGGGCCCACCAGGTGGCCACAACCCACCTGGGTGCGCGAGGGAGCCCAGGCGCGCCCTGGTGGGTTTTGTCCTCCTCGGCCCACCTCTGGTGCCCCTCTTCTGGTATATAATTCATTTTGACCTAGAAAAAAAATAAGGAGAGGACTTTTGGGACGAAGCGCCGCCGTCTCGAGGCAGAACTTGGGCAGGAGCACTTTTGCCCTCCGGTGGAGCGATTCTGACGGGGAACTTCCCTCCCGGAGGGGGAAATCATTATCATCATCATCATCACCAACAACTCTCCCATCTTGGGGAGGGCAATCTCCATCAACATCTTCAACAACACCATCTCCTCTCAAACCCTAGTTCATCTCTCGTGTTCAGTCTTTGTATCAGAACTATAGATTGGTACTTGTGGGTGACTAGTAGTGTTGATTACATCTTGTAGTTGATTACTATATGGATTATTTGGTGGAAGATTATATGTTCAGATCCAATACGCTATTTAATACCCCTCTGATCTTGAGCATGGTTATCATTTGTGAGTAGTTACTTTTGTTCGTGAGGTTATGGGAGAAATCTTGTTGCAAGTAATCATGTGAATATTATATGTGTTCGATATTTTGATGGTATGTATGTTGTGATTCCCTTAGTGGTGTCATGTGAACGTCGAATACATGACTCTTCACCATATTTTGGCCTAAGGGAATGCATTGTGGAGTAGTTATTAGATGATGGGTCGCGAGAGTGACAGAAGCTTAAACCCTAGTTTATGCGCTATTCCGTAAGGGACTGATTTGGATACAAAAGTTTAATGCTATGGTTAGATTTATTCTTAATACTTTTCTCATAGTTGCGGATGCTTGCGAGGGGGTTAATCATAAGTAGGAGGTTTGTTCAAGTAAGAACAACACCTAAGCACTGGTCCACCCACATATCAAATTATCAAAGTAGCGAACACAAATCGAACCAACATGATGAAAGTGACTAGATGAAATTCCCGTGTACCCTCAAGAATGCTTTGCTTATCATAAGAGACCGTTTTGGCATGTCCTTTGCCTCAAAAGGATTGGGCTATCTTGCTGCACTTTTTGTTATAGTTACCATTACTTGCTCGTTACAAATTATCTTGCTATCAAACTACTCGTTACTTATAATTTCAGTGCTTGCGGAGAATACCTTGCTGAAAACTGCTTGTCATTTCCTTCTGCTCCTTGTTGGATTCGACACTCTTACTTATCAAAAGGACTATGATTGATCCCCTATACTTGTGGGTCATCATGTTACCGTTACCGCTGCTATTGTTACTACTACTATCAAACTATCACACTATTGTGCTACTGATCACTTTGCTGCCGATATTAAAGCTCCAAGAGTGGTTGAGTTGACAACTCAACTGCTAATACTTGCCAATATTCTTTGGTTCCCCTTCTGTCGAATCTATAAATTTTGGTTTAATACTCTACCCTCGAAAACTGTTGCGATCCCCTATACTTGTGGGTTATCAGGCAACGGCGCCAGAAATTCTTCCTACTACTTGTGAGCTGCGTTGGGATTTCCTCGAAGAGGAGAGGATGATGCACTACAGTAGAGATAAGTATTTCCCTCAGTTATGAAACCAAGGTTATCAATCCAGTAGGAGAACCAAGCAACACTATGTAAACATCACCTGCACACAAATAACAAACACTTGCAACCCAAGGCATACAGGGGTTGTCAATCCCTCAACGGTTACGAACAACATTAAATTGTACATGTTTTGATAGATAGATCTGACAAAAATACAAAAGAAAATAAATAAAAGAAAATCGCAGTAAGGTATTTTTAGTTTTAATATATGATAAAACATAGACTTGGGGGCCAGTTTTCACTAGAGGCTTCTATCGAGAAAATAGCATACGGTGGGTAAACAAATTACTGTCAGGCAATTGATTCAAAAGCAAATAATTATGATGATATCCAAAGCAATGATCATGCATATAGGCATCACATCTAAGATTAGTAGACCAAAATGATTCTGCATCTACTACTATTACTCCACACATCGACCGCTATCCAGCATGCATGTAGTGTATTAAGTTGATGGGAAAACGGAGTAATGCTTTAAGCAAGTTGACATGTTGTAGACAAGATAAACTCACGTATGAAATAAATCCAATCTTTTTACCCTTAATAGCAACGATACATGCGTGCCATGTCCCTTTCTATCACTGGGATTGAGCACCGCAAGATTGAACCCATCACAAAGCACCACTTCTCATGGCAAGATAAATCAATCTATTTGGCCAAACCAAACCAATAAATTGGAGAAAAATATGAGGCTATAACAATCACGTATAAAAGAGTTCAGACAAAAGCCAAATAATATTCATGGATAGATCTGATCACATACCCACAATTCATCGGATCCCAACAAACACACTGGAAGAAGTCATTACATCAAATAGATCTCCAAGAACACCGAGGAGAACATTGTATTGAAGATCAAAAAGTGAGAAGAAGCCATCTAGCCACTAACTATGGACCCTTAGGTCCATGGTAAACTACTCACGCATCATCGGAGGGGCAACAAGGATGATGAAGAACCCCTCCGTGATCGTTTCCCCCTCCAACAGAGTGCCGGAAAAGGCCTTTAGATGGGATCTCATGGTTATGGAACATGTGACAGTACAAAAAAGCATTTCATGGAATCCCTGGTAGGTTTCCTGATTTTGAGTATTTATAGAGGCGGAGTTAGGTCAAACAGAGGCTTGTGGGCCCCACTAGGTACCAGGGTGCGCCCTAGGCCACTGGTGCACCCTAGTGCCTAGTGGGCCACTCCTTCGTTTTCTTGTTCCCTCCGGAAGCTTCTAGGGTCTCTTATTGCCAGAAAAAGATCTCCAAAAAGTTTTATGGCATTTGGACTTCGTTTGGTATAGATATTCTACAAAGTCAAAAATAAGCAAAAAATAGCAACTAGCACTAATCACTAAGTTAATAGGTTAGGCCCAAAAAATAATATAAAGTTGCTTGTAAATGTATATAAAACATCCAAGATTGATAATATAATAGCATGGAACAATAAAAAATTATAGATACATTGGAGATATATCACTGACCTAGGCACATGACCAGCCACTTAAGTTATGCTTTTCTCGGCTTCAGTTATTCAACCCCCATGTGCTAGTTGAGCATGAGCTATGATCCTAGCACGTTGGGTGGAAAATAGAATGATGATGGAGGTTTTAAAAGAAGAAGAAAGTCAAGAAAGTCTCACACTAATGTAGCTGACTGTTAGGTAATATGCAGAGGCCTTACAATCGATATTAGTGCGAGGAGTGGGGATTTCCATGCAACAGATACACCAAATCTATGAATGTATGAAAGCTTTCCAAATGAATTAAGTGGGGTTTGCATCCAACTTTCTTGCTCACGAAGATCTCGAGCATTTGATGAAGCTTGCCATCGGAATATAGAAGCCATGCTTTTTAAAGACTCCCACTAGTATGATCATGAAACATATGAAAACTCTCTATATGAAGTACATAATACTACTTTGAAGCACAACTGTGTATAAAGGATAGTAGTGTGCCCCCTATATTTTTTCTCTTTTTTGTTTTTTTGTCGGAACTTTTTGGACTATTTTCTCGATGGACTCTTTTTGGCAAAATATTTTTTATTCCTCAGAGGTAGGGCAACACTCTAGAATGCATCACACTTTTATTTACTCATAACTCAGTATGTGAATGATGACTACATACGAATGCCTTTGTTTGTGTACTGTATGAGCAATGATCTAGCGTAGGAAAGATATCAAAATCGGACAAACCATGAAAATATCATGCTAGCTATCTTATGGTCATGCAAGGATATATGACAATGAAAACATAAGTCATGTAAAGTAAGAATGGAAGTTGCATGGCAATATATCTTGGAATGGCTATAGAAATGTCATAATAGTAGGTATGCATGGTTGTCGTTTTGAGGAAGATATATGATGTATTATGTATAGGAGAGAAAATCATATCCACACGGGGTTTGGATGTACCGGCGAAGTCTTGCACCTTGTCTTAAGGTGAGAGTGGGTAATGCACGGTACTGAAGAGGCTAGCAGAATAAGGATAGGTGGAAGTCTGCAAAATACCAAAAACTCACATTACTCATAAAGAACTAAAGATTTATTGCGAAAGCCTAGCAGCCCGTCTCGAAGCAAATGCAACCTTTGTGCCCCTAGGGAGCAGGTTGGTTGGAGTTAACCATCATGCGCCCCCGACCCGTACGCATGTGAGTGTCACTTTAAGACGTCCCCACACTCATACTTCTTCGCTAATACTAATGGCTACCACTTTCATGAATACGGCCTCATTGACCTTTACACCGATATTTCGTACTAACCATTAACCTTTTACCCACACAATCATATATTACTACCTCAATATCGGAAAAATATTGCAAGGAATCAAACTTACCAAATTCAACTATCTACAAGTTTTATGCATGTTTCTATATATACCACCAACATATGACTGACATAGTAAACCATGCCAACAACCAATTCCGATTCAACTCTCCAAAAAGATATAAGTGAAGCAAGAGAGTTTAATCCTTTCTACAAAAGAATCAACCAAGCTCTAAAAAATTAAATAAGTGAATCAAAAGAGCATTCTACAAATAATGGTACTTCAAGTGTAGATAATAACGGAATGGTCATTGACTTGGATCGCCGGATTATCTGCCGGGCCAAAGTTTCATCGTCTGGCAACTCGCCCCGGTTCATGTATGCCAGGTACAGGACCATCCAATCCGGAATAACATGAAGAGCAGCCACCAATTGAGCCTCCGGGTCGGGCACAGCCAAATCCTCCTCCGTAGGTATCTTCACTGATGGATTACGCAGTACATTGAGGAAGGTATTGGGTGGCACCAGTTTACGTTGAGAGCCTAAGCGACTTGAAGCGTCTGCCGCTTCATTCTTCCGCCGGTCTATATGGTCCACTTGATAACCCTTGAAGTGACCAGCCACTGCATCCACTTCTCGTCTATATGCTGCCATAAGTGGGATCCTTGGTATCCCAAGTGCCAGATACCTGCTGAGTCACCAAGTCCGAGTCACCAAAGCACTTAACCCGACTTAAGTTCATCTCCTTAGCCATCCGAAGACCATGGAGGAAGGCCTCATACTCAGCTGCATTGTTAGTACAAGGGAACATTAAACGGAGAACATAACAAAACTTATCACCTCGTGGGGAAGTTAATATGACTCCAGCCCCCGAGCCCTCCAATTGCTTGGACCCATCAAAGTGAATAGTCCAATAAGTGTTGTCTGGCTTTTCCTGCGGTGCTTGCGACTCTGTCCAATCATTGATGAAGTCCACAAGTGATTGGGATTTGATTATTGTGCGAGGTGTATATTTGAGCCCGTGGGGTCCAAGCTCAATAGCCCATTTAGCAATCCGGCCAGTTGCTTCTCTGTTTTGGATGATATCTCCCAGTGGGGCTGAACTGACCACTGTGATAGGATGACCCTGAAAATAATGCTTGAGCTTCCGGCTTGCCATAAAAACTCCATACACCGGTTTCTGCCAATGTGGGTATCTCTGTTTGGACTCGATAAGCACCTCGCTGATATAATAAACCGGCTGTTGAATCGGATACTCTTTCCCAGCCTCCTTGCGCTCCACAACAATAGCCACACTAACAACTCGGGCATTAGCCGCCACATATAGCAATAAGGGCTCCTTATCAACCGGAGCCGCAAGGACAGGTGGCTCGGCTAACTGTCTTTTCAAATCTGCAAGTGCTTCATCAACAGCATCACTCCAGATGAAGTGATCCGTTTTCTTTAACATCTGATACAAAGGGATAGCCTTCTCTCCAAGGCGACTGATAAACCGGCTTAAAGTTGCAATCCGGCCCGCCAAACGTTGAACATCGTTAATGCACGCTGGTTTAGCCAGAGATGTGATGGCCGTGATCTTCTCCGGATTAGCTTCAATCCCCCTGTTGGACACCAGAAAACCCAAAAGCTTGCCTGCCGGTACACCAAAGACACATTTGGCCGGATTAAGCATCATCTTATAAACCCGGAGGTTATCAAAGGTTTCCCTCAAGTCACCTATCAATGTCTCCTCCTTTCTGGACTTCACCACAATATCATCCACATATGCATGTACATTGCGCAATCTATTTATGTAGACAATTCTGAACACAATGCTGATAAGTTGCCTGGGCACTCTTGAGCCTGAAAGGCATAGATACATATAGCAGAAGGCTCCAAAGGGAGTTATGAAGGTTGTCTTCTCCTGGTCCTTAACTGCCATTTTGTTCTGATGATAACCAGAATAAGCATTCAGAAAACACAAATAGTCACAACCTGCTGTCGCATCAATAATTTGATCGATTCGAGGGAGAGCAAAGGGGTCAGCTGGACAAGCTTTGTTTAAGTCTGTGCAATCCACAGACATACGCTAAGTGCCGTTTTTCTTAAGTACCAGCACCGGATTAGCTAGCCACTCAGGGTGAAAGACCTCCACAATAAACCCTGCTGCCAAGAGCCGGGCTACCTCCTCACCAATAGCTTTACGCCTTTCTTCGTTGAAGCGGCGAAGAAACTACTTGACCAGTTTAAACTTAGGATCTATATTAAGGGTGTGCTCAGCGAGTTCCCTCGGTACGCCTGGCATGTCAGAAGGCTTCCATGCAAAGATGTCCCGGTTCTCACGGATGAACTCGATGAGCGCCTCTTCCTATTTCGAATCCAGGTTAGCGCTGATGCTAAACTGCTTGGATGAATCACCAGGAACAAAGTCAATCAGTTTAGTTTCCTCGGTCGATTTAAACTTCAGTGCCGGATCATGCTCAGTAGTTGGCTTTTTCAGAGAAGTCATGTCTGGCGGATCAACATTGTCTTTGTAAAATTTCAGCTCCTCCATGGCACAAACCGACTCTGCATAAGCTGCATCACCTTCTTCACATTCTAAAGCAATCTTCCGGCTCCCATGCACCGTGATGGTCCCCTTATGACCCGGCATCTTAAGCTGTAAATAAACATAACAAGGCCTTGCCATGAACTTAGCATAAGCCGGTCATCCGAACAGGGCATGATATGGACTCTTGATTTTCACTATACTTCAAAAGTCAACACCTCTGATCTTGAATCATGATCGTCTCCAAAAGCAACTTCCAGAGCTATCTTGCCAACTGGGTATGCCGATTTACCAGGCACTACCCCATGAAACACAGTGTTCGACGGTTTAAGATTCTTATCTGTTAACCCCATGCGACGAAAGGTTTCATAGTAAAGGATATTGATACTGGTTCCTCCATCCATAAGCACCTTGGTAAATTTATACCTCAACTTGGGGTGCCACCACTAAAGCCAGATGACCCGGATTGTCAACCCGTGGTGGATGATCCTCTTGACTCCACAGGATGGGTTGTTCAGACCAACGCAGATAACGAGGTACCGCCGGTTCAACAGAGTTCACAGCTCTTTTATGAAGCTTCTGATCGCGCTTACATAAGCTAGTGGTGAAGACATGATACTGCCCACTATTCAACTGTTTTGGATTGCTCTGATAACCCGATTGCTGCTACTGTTGATTCTCCTGATGGTTGTAACCTCCCTGGTTGCCCTGGCTGTTCTGATTGCCATGTCCAGTTTGGTTGCCCTGGAACCCTGAACCGAAACTGCCACCACCATAACCCGGCCCATGGAAACTGCCTCCTGAACCGCCAGGCGGTCCATTGTCATATTGAACGAGATTTGAATTTTTGAACTCCCGCATGATGAAGCAATCCTTTCAAAGATGCGTAGCTGGCCTCTCCTTTGATCCGTGCTTTGGGCAAGGCTGGTTTAACAGGCACTCCAGATTGGGGCCTGACCCTCCACCCCACTGGGGTGGTTTGACCTTACGCCGCTGACTGTTATCCTAGGTGTTGGTGTTAGCTACAAAGTCCAAGCTATTATCTGCCTTGCATTTACCATTGTTCCCATGACCTGCCGGATTATGCTGCTGCCCCTTGGCGTTGCCGCTCTTCTTTCTCTTCCCTGTCTTGTCATCATCAGACTCGGGGTCCTTGGTACTATCAGTGTCGGCATATTTTACCAGAGCCGCCATAAGCGTTCCCATGTCATTACAATGACATTTGAGTCGTCCCAATTTCAGTTTCAAAGGTACAACCCAAAAATTTCCTTCCAATGTTAAAACGGCCGTGTCAGCATTGATGCAGTCTGATGAATACAAAATCTCTGAAACCCGGCGCACCCAGTGGGTTGTTGATTCTCCTTCCTCCTGGACACAGGCAACTAAATCCACAATGGACATGGGCGGCTTACACATATATTTGAAGTTCTGGATAAACCGGGCCCTTAACTCGGCCCACGATCCAATAGAGTTGGCTGGCAGATTTTTCAACCATGTGCGAGATGTTCCCTCCAACATCATGGTAAAGTATTTGGCACACGCCGCTTCGTCCACATCCAGCATATCCATTGCCATCTCACAACTCTCCACCCATGACTCAGGGGATAAATCGGTGGTGTAATTCGGCATCTTACGCGGGCCTTTGAAATCCTTGGGTAACCGTACATTGCGCAGCGCTGGGACAAGACATGGTACTCCCAAAGAACTGGAAGTAACTCCTGGTTCCACCGATGTTGTTGGGCGAATCGGAGTGAATTGTCGAACCGGTGTGAGCTGACGAACTGGAGCTTCGTACTGTGCCGCTAACTCGGCTTCCCAATGTGCCCTAGCGTGATCCACTACATCCTGGGCATTGCCACCGCCACCCGCCGGGTTATTGCCACGGGGCGGATTATGATTCCTCGCACTGCTTGATACGGTCGGTTCATCGATATGCATGCTGTAGCTCCGGCTTAGGCGGGGAGTAGAATGAATCCTTTCGCGGCTATATGAGTAAGCTTGCTACTGAGTCAAAGCCGTCTGAAGGAGCTCCCTAGCCCGTCATGTCCCAACTGCTACTGGGGACTCGCCATCAATCAGGAGAGCTACCAATCGTGAAGCGGCAGCAACGATGTTATCCAATGGGTTAGAGTAATGACCCGGAGCTGTTGAGACGTGTCGTGATGGAATGTCGTTCTGACAAGGCGGAGGCGGCAGATCCGTCGCACAAGGCTAAACCGGTGCCCCGGTCCCAGGTGCCTCCGCCCGGTTTACCACAGGTTGGTTGCTGGTGCCCGCTCCTGGCATGTTAAAGAGATTCCTTGCCTCCAAGACCGACGGAAGGCACAACCGGTACCTTCTCCTCATGACGTCATCTGACGCACTCTGATCCAGCATAAGCCGATACGCCTGAGCCTCCAATCCGGCCCGCTTTGTAGCCATCCTGGTGTTTTCCGCCGCCAAGTCCGCTTTAGCTTGAGTTATCTGATCCTTCACCTTTGCAATCTCTGCGTTGTGTTGATCCCGGTTTGCCGCGTCCACCTCCGCTGCCAGCAATGTTGCTAAAGCGTCAAATAGATCAAACAAAACCTGAGCCGGAGGCGGCGT
The DNA here is from genome assembly GCF_018294505.1 of Triticum aestivum. NCBI lineage: Eukaryota > Viridiplantae > Streptophyta > Magnoliopsida > Poales > Poaceae > Triticum > Triticum aestivum. Next base: position 159,108,827 of record NC_057803.1, on the reverse strand, counting down.
AGAGCCTCCTGCTCCCGCTGGTGTTGCTGTTGCCGAACCGAAGATCATTGCCGTGGCGGTAGAAGAGTGCTGTGTTGGTTGTGTACCGGCCATGAAGACCGCGACCCGGCATGGCAGATCGAGGGGGTCCGGAATATTGTTGCCATCGGAACCTCCACTAATCCGGCCATCCTGCGGCTGGTACAGCGACTCGGTCTCTTCAGTTGAAGACTCGTCATCAGAGCAGACAACGGTTTCGCCACGAGATGCCGATCTATCCTCATATTCTGTTCCATGGATGACACCTATGAAGACATGTTTTACGGCAGGCTGAACCTGGGCAGAGCTTGCGCGCTGAGCCGTTTCGATGATGTCGGTGCAGATGTACGGCTCAGGGCCCGGTTTGCCGATCTTGCCGATGAAGACGTGAATTCCACCAAAAGGTACCCGGTACCCGTATTCAATTGAACCGGCCTCGGGACTCCGTCCTGCATCGTCAATGTAGAGCTTGCCGCGACGACTTTTAGTCATCCGGCCCACAGCGTATCCCTTGAGTCCTTCGAAGCTGCCCTTCAAGAACTCGAAACCATCATGCGATAGCCCCACGGTGGGCGCCAACTGTCATGGTTTTGTCACGGCAGATGTCCTTGTGAAAGGACTTAGTCATGGAGCCATCGCTACAGGTTAGTTTAAAGGGATTAAAGCGGACAAAGGACGCGAGAGTTTATACTGGTTCGGCCCCTTACGGTGAAGGTAAAGGCCTACTCCAGTTGTGATGGAATTGCTAGGGTTTCGATGACCAGGGAGCGAATCCGCTTTGCCAGGCTCTCGACTTGTTGTGTGTTATCTGTCCCTAAACCGGCGCCGGGTCGCCCCTTTATATACATAGGTTGGCGTCCGTCGGTTTACAGAATCCCGAGGCTGGATCATCAACGTGTCCAACTCGGTCTCTATTCCTCCTATCTTACAATACAAGTTACATGATAATGTTGGTTTATATCTACAGGCCTTAACCCGCCTTTGGGCCTTGGGCCTTCATAAAGCGCCACCATCCTTTGTCTTCCTGGGCTTCTAATCCTCATAGAGTTAACCCGGCCACTCCTGGCCGGTTTATGTCCAGTAGTAATATCCCCAACAGCACCCAAACTTCAAAAGATATAAGTGAAGCACACGAAGCATTATATAAAGCCATACTCAAAAGATATAAGTGAAGTGTAAAGAGCATTATATAAATCAATAAAGGACCATAGATAACTATCCCATACTAGCATGGTGAATAACTAAAATCAAAAATTATGCTCCAATAATTTACGCATATTTGAACACATAAATATATAAGCCCAACCGGGACATACCATATAATTGTCGAGGAAGAAAGAAGGGATGCCTTCCAGGGCATCCCGAGGCTTAGACGCTTGACTCTCCTTGGATATTTACTTGGGGTGCCTTGGGAATCCCCAAGCTTTAACTCTTGCCTCTCCTTATTCCTCTAATATGGATGTCTCCCTTCGATCTTCAAAATACCATCCACACAAAACTCAACAAAACTTTTATTACACGGGTTAGTAAAAATAACATCAAATCACATCATGTCTTGATGTAGCAGTATTGTATAAATATAATCCAGCATTACCTACCGTATTCTAACAAAATCCACTCCCACATCAATGGGGCTTCAACAAATTTGCAAACATAAGCAGTTAAAGAGACTATAACAGCAATCTATGAAGATGCAGATGAAATGTATACTTCTTTTACTCCAAAGTTCTAAAAAATTAGGAAGTAATAAAAAATTGTATGAAAGTACTATGTAAAAATTTCAGAAAATTTTGACATTCAAGAAAATATGACAATTCAAATATTACAACAAAGGTTTATGTTTGTGCACAACAAATATAAAACTTGTAATTTAAACACCCTAAAGGCAAAGCACGACACTTTATTTTTATAATACAATCGATTTGTACAAGGGTATTATTATTTTTATTGAAAATTTTATGTGATTCAAGGTTCACAAAGTATCCGTGGGCATGAACAAAGTTCAAGGCTAGCCCCAACTTCCACGATGCTCTTTCTCACTTTCACCTTTCTTTTGGAAAAAGTTTTAAGTTCCCCACTTTGTTTTTTCAAAAATTTAAAGACACAAAAAATAAGAAAAAGTCTCTCTAAAACTTCTTGGTTGTCTCCCAGTCAACGCTTTCTTTAAAGCTATTAAGCTAGGCATAAGGTGCTCAATTAATTGATCCACTAGGATCCAAAGGAATATCAAAGTCAATTTTAATTTACAATGATTTTAGATTTTAGTAGTGAGCACAAAGTAACATATATCACGTAACAATGACGTCTAACACTCTTGCTATGCATTGGCATGACATAAGAGAACAATTCATGCACACATAATAAAGACCAATACATAGTGTAGGTAGTTCCGTGCAATTTTAGTGTATTAGAAACATAGAGAGGTGGAGATGAGGTTCCTCTCTCATCATAATTGCAAGTAGGAGTAGCAAGCACATGCATATTATATCTATTTGAATCATCACATGCAATGTTAAAATGCAACCAATCAATATAGTCCTTAATGAGCACAAACATCTCAGATATAGTGTAGTTGGGAGAATTCAAAAAGATAATAGGACTATCAATCATGGGTACAATAGCAATAACATACGAAGCTATAGCAAGTTCATCTCCATAAGAATCATTCATAGTGGCATCATGGCCATAATCATAGCAAGCATCAAGTTCATAAAAAAGGGATATTTCAAATGAATCTAAGGGATCATAGCATTCATCAACATAGCAATCGTACTCTGGTAAGTACGAAGGGAAATTAAATAATGTATGAATTAAAGATTTACTCTCATTAGAAGGTGGTTATGGTTAGCTAATCCGCTCTTCCTCCTTTTGTTCTTCGCTCTCCTCCTCATCTTTTTCATCTAATGAGCTCATAGTTTTAGCAGTTTATTCTTCCATAGATTCCTGTAGAATATTAGTCTTTTCTAGCACAACAGACATTATCTCCAGAAATTCATTAATGTGAGAATTGTATTCATAGTTTTCATAGCAATATTTAAGTATGGCAATATTTTCATATTTGTAAAGAGCATCATCATACTTTTTAAGAAAAGAAGCAATTTCATAAGCACCCTTAAAAGCAACAAATTCTTCTATTTGTTCTACATAATAGTAATCATATGCAACATTAGCATAAGAAGCCAATGTTTCATTATCATTAAATTCACATTGGAAGGGAAGGTGTCGAGTCTCCATCCTAGAGCAACAAGTAAAATCATACATAGAGCACAAATTCCAAGCATACCAATGTATCATTTCTATTTGATCCCATAAGTGGTTTCCTTTTTTAGTCAAGTGATAATCCTTAAAGTATTCACGTTAATCCAAAGTTTATCCCATTAGCATGTTGAATGGGGTTTTATTAGCATTATCAAAGAAATATTCAATGTTCCACACATAAGCATCATCGAGGGTTTTAGGAGGTTCCTCATCTCCTTCGGTAGCAAGTACACCTATTTTTTTGGAGTTTCATGTTCCATACCCATAACTAAAGGTAGAAACCAACTTAGAACAGAAATAAAATGTACTTAGTAATAAATCCAACAAGCACACACGAGAATATTCACCCCACACTATTGCTCCCCGGCAAAGGCGCCAGAAATGGTCTTGATAACCCACAAGTGTAGAGAACCAGTTGTAGTCTTTTCAATAAGTAAGAGTGTCGAACGCAATGAGGGGCTAAAGGTAGAATTAATATTTACTCAGGTTCTATCAACCACTCATACAACTCTACTCGCACTAAACATTTGCTTTACCTAGAAACAATAAATAAATTATTTTGCGGGAATGAAAACATAGCTTTGTAAGAACATGGAAATAAAAGTTAGGTGTTGTTTAAATAAAATAACAGTAAAGAAAAGGTCTTTGGAAAAAATAAAGAAAAGGATTGTCCATAGGTAATTGTATATGAAAAGATAGTGATAATCCTCTCTTTCGGTTTGTTATGGGGGAGAGACCTACGCTAACATACTATCCGTAATTGGAATGATTCATTCTAATGATTGGAACTCTAGCAAGCATCCGCAAATACCAAAGATTCATTAAGGTAAAACCCAACCATAGCATTAAGTTCTAAGGTCCCCTGTAATCCCATATGCAGCAACTCATGAACTGTAGTTTAGGTTTCTATCACTCGTGCAACCCACCGTAGGCAAATCAATCACATACAACAACACCCTATAGCATGAAACATCACCATAATAACATAGAACTAATATTAATCATAGCATATCATAGTTAACCTATATGACAAAAAGAACTACTCAGACGTAATAGAGATGCAACACATCATTGGATAATAATACATAGCATCAAGAACCATGTTCAAGTAGATCACAACATGGTGAGAAAGAGTACACCATTGCACGGAGAGCGAGAAGGATGTTGATGACGATGGCGAAGTTGATGGAGATGATCGTCGTGATGATGGTTCCCCCAGCCGTGCTCCGGCACAACCAGAAGAGAAGGGGAGAGAGGGCCCTCCTTCTTCTTCTTCTTGCTAGGCCTCCCCCTAGATGGGAGAAGGATTCCCCCTCTGGTCCTTGTCCTCCATGTCTCATGGAGAGTGGGAGCCCCTCCAACACTGGATCTCTCCTCTTTTATTTCTCTATGTTTTCGGTATTCTTTTCTGGCCGATCATCATTTCTTAAATATCTAGAGATCCGTAACTCCGATCGGCTGAAAATTTGAGGGGACTTTTTTCTTCCATAAAATTAGATTTCATGCATCGAAAGAAGGGATCCAACCGACTTAAGGAGTGGACACACGGCCTTCTGACATGCCCTAGCCCCCAATGAGGGCCATCCTGGCCGTGTGAGGTCCTTGGGCATCATCTTGTGTTGATTCCTTCATCCAAAAATCACATATATGCTAGAAAAAAAAACAGACTAAAGCTTCAGGGTATATTGACCTTCCTAGATTTAGATTTTCTGCAAAATAAAAACAATGAAAAGAGGAACTATCACTTGGCACTAGATTAACATGTTAGTCCAGAAAAATAATATAATTTGATGCCAAAATATGTAAAAGTGTGATGACAATAGTATGAAATAATAAAAAATTATAGATATATCGGAGAAGTATCAGTGTCCATGTGGTTTGTACTATGATCTTTTTGATATAAATGAGACATTTATTACCATGCAAAAAAAACTTTTCTTCTTTCTTTCTCACCCCTGACTGGTGGGATCTTCATAGATGACACAAAGGATAAAATGTAGTCCATCTCCTCATAGAACAACAAGTGGTGCCACGATAGTTGGTTAACTCCTGTGCGTGCCAATACCAGCCCCAAGCTTGATTTCTGGTTCAAATCCACGTTTCCCTTATTTTACCGTTCTACTCCCTCCGTTCGGAATTACTTGTCGCAAAAATAGATGTATCTAGACGTATTTTAGTTCTAGATACATCCATATCCGAGACAAGTAATTCCGAACAGAGGGAGTATTTTTTTGTCTCCTCAACTAACAGGTGGGTACCACACAAGTAGAGCGTTAGCATATGGCGATGCTGGCGCGCATACATGGAGTTGAAGGAGTGCTAACGTGATGAAAATAAAGCAAAAGAAGTACCCAACAACTGAGTTAGGTGATTAATTTGTGTCACTTTACAAGTTGTTGTATGAAGTAGAGGATACCCCGCATGTTGCTGTGGGAATTGATCGATGAAAATTTTGGTTGATAGCATGAAAGCCAAAATTCTAAATACATATGGCTTACTATATTTGATTATGTATAGTTGTAACAATATTCATTAAATATAAGTATAATAATGAATGAAAACTAATTTCCCATGCATGGTTGAATTGTGTGGTTAATTTTTTCTCATGCATGATTGCATGTTGATGTGAGCGTTATTCCATTCATAATTATACGATGAGATGGTCCGCTTGCATGCTAAGATAAATAAGTTAGTGAAGATGACTCTTAGTCATATAGAATATGTACATGCAGTGCAAGTTCATGTACTATGTACTATAGGCGTAATTAACTCATTTTCTTTCAATTCACGAATGGTTAATCACATGAATCAAACACCCTCTTCTAGAAGCCCTTGCAGTGCATGCATGCTCGATTCTCCGGATGTGCCTCATTATTCTAGACACCTTGGTTGACACGAACGCTCCTGCAAAATAGAAATCGACTCAAAAGACAAACACATCATGATCAAAGCGAACCCAAGTGTCGTTTTATTTGTACTTGCAGCACGCATCATGCATCCGCAGCTGGCCCCTACCTAACTGCCAACCCAACAAGTCAACACATTGCCATGTACTACCAAAAACTACCAATATGCTCACTGGATTAGTCCCACACATGCTGATGCAGCCCTAACCAATTGTATATCCCTGTATTATTTTTTGACGCTGGCGCACTTGGCTTTGACCAGAGGTCTGCTTGGAGTTGAGAAAATTCTGACGCCACGCCGGCGACCGGAGTCGGGTCCAAGGCCCGCATGCAGTCCAAAAGCTGCGCCGATCAGGTCGTTACGTGCCAATGAGTGGTAGTATTAAACTATGGTTGAGCCAGTTGTGCATGACTCTAGGCAGTCGAAGGGTCGGTATATGTACTTCAAAAAGGTGAAAAGTAATTTGAGTCAAAGACGCTGAGCCGAATTAGTGAGCAATTAGCAGACCAGACAAGGCAGCGTTACGCGCATAGTCAGTGGAGCAGCCATGCATCGCATACATTAGTTTGCACCTCCAAGCTAGACCAGAAATGTTCCGCCGGCCATCTTACTAGATACCATCTTAGCCGAAGCTAAACTCTAAAGCACCGCCGGGGCTAAGAAGCAAGGGGTAATTATAGCGTGAGAGTAATCACCATGTGTTCTATCTATGAGGGGGTTGTAAATCAAACGAGCTCTATTTTCTTTTTAATTAGTAGATGAGACAAATCTTATGCCTTCATTTTAAAAAAATGTTCATGTGCAAACATTTTGGTTAGAGAAGAAGAGTCTTTTTTATATTGGAGAAAAAATAGTTTTTTTCTTAAACATGGTACAAACACAGTACGTAAACTCATCAGAACAAAACGCACGCACACGAGCACACCCTACTTCTATGAGTATTTTTTAAAGACTGAGACTGCAAATTTGAGACTGACGTAGTTAGTGTAAGCGTCCCGCGGTCGACGGATATGTGGCCTACCACTAAAAGAACAAAAATCTTATACCCTCGAATAAATCAAGAAAATGCGAGATCAGTGTCAAGTCTAGTACTTAAATTCTAATGGACAATTTCATCACACGAAACCTAACCGAGTGAGAAATGCTCGATTCAAAGAGAAGAAAGAGAATCAATTTTTGTGTGTATACCTTAACGTAGTATGTAGCTCTTCAAGATTGACCAGAAATTTTTCTAGAGCGATTCCACATTTTACCTCTAAATTTCACTTTGCGTCCGATATGACCCCATTTAGCCAAAATTCACTTTTTTTAACTTAATTTAGCCAAACTTGTGTCGCATTTCCATTTTTTTCCTCAATTTTGCTTTTGATTGTACCTGCACGTATACAGTTTATTTATTCTATGGTTCTTCAACTGGTTTTTCCTCTATGAGGCAGTAAGCCGGGTCAGCACACTGCACCACCTTGTTCGGCCCCAACTTGGTCCATCCACAACTGGTCCTCCATGTGTGCCCGCTCACTCCTGAACTTGGTCGAGACCAACTGTGCGCCAACTTGCTCATGTACTTAGTCGAGACCAACCGCTCAACCACTGCTCCTGTACTTGGTGGAGACCAATATGCCCCGTCCTCAAGCTTTTTTCTTTTCCTCCCTTTTCATTCTCTCCTTTCTTTCTTTTCTCGGTCATGGAGCAACCGAGGCCATCAAGGTGATCATCGGTGATTTGTGGCACACCCAACGTCAACCTCTCTTCTCTACCCCCCCCCCCCCATCTCAAGCTCCTCTGCAATCTCCCCATCTCCCTTAACCGGTGCCCTGTTTTTGGCGGAAAAGTAGAGAGTTGCTCGGCAGATTTTGGAGGAGAACAAGTTGAATTTGTTGGCGGGAAATGTATTACTTTTATGGTTGTTTATAGTTTGGATCCAGGTTTTGTGCACTGCTAGTCAGTGAAATCCATAGTTTTTACCAAAAAAAAGAAGGGTTTAGGTGGTGATAAAAGTTGTGTTTTGATGAAGTGTGCTTGTTTGTTGCATGTTGATGATTTTCCAAAAAGAGAAGGATTTATGACAGATCAAACTTGGGATTTAGGCTTTAAGTAGGAAAATGCAGTTGAGGTGTCAAGAAATATATGTTGATTTTGTATGGTGCAGATGGGAGAGGTGTGGATGCTTAGGTTCTTTCTGCATGAGAAAGCATGAACTCCGGATCCTGAACCTGATATCTAGCCAAGTGATTTAATTGGTTTTGGCTACTTGTAGGAGCATATCTTTGATGTAGGATTTAGCAGAAGTGACTACGTGTATAATCAGATAAGAGGACCAAGAGGCAATACCATCATGGTTGAAATACCAATGAAGTTTCAGTTCAAAAGGTGCTTGAAAATTTTCAAGCATTGGAAATGGTTGATTTGCATTGCAACAGAACACCTGATTTAGATATATAGCCTGGTCCAATTATTGTTGTTCCGACTGTGTTGAATGCTTCTCCTGAGCATGACAATGTTGTTGTTGCCCTAGCAATGTGCAGGTTAGGGCTAGTGAGCAATACAGTTCAGGGCTTGTTGCTAATGCAAGGGAAGAGAACGAAATTTTGTTTAGTGAAGATAATGCTGAAGATGGTTATCATTTTCTTTAAGATGTGGAATATGGTGTTGCATTTGAATATTGGAAATAGGTTTAGAGCCAAGATCTTTCCATTGACTCAAGTGATGATGAGGACTTTGATCTATATGTAGAGACAAACATACTGAAAGAATTGTATCCATTATAAAAGCAGAAGAGTGTGTAGAAAAGGGTGTTCATTCAGAGGATGAGTATGCGAATTTTCTTGTAGTTGAGGATGTTGATGCAATAGATAGATCAGAAGCAGAAATGTTAAAGTAGATTGCTTTCGTAAAGTCATAGGAGGGGAGACGGAAAAAGGAGAAAGAAAATAAGAAGTTGTCTTTGGCCAAGAGAAGGGAACGAAAGAAAAGGCAGGTTGATGAATACATGCAGTTGTCAAATCCTCAAAGTTCAGATGGTGGAGATGACCCTTTGTGAGAAGTGGTGATTATGAGGAGATAAGATCCATGAATGTAAAAAGAAAAAGGGCCAAGAGGTTGATAGACCCTAGAATGTAATCTGATGATGCATATATATGACTGATGCTAATAAGATGTTATCTCAGTTGGAAGAGTCTACTAAAATGTGGTGGATGAAACGTTGGGTGAAAGTGTGTGCACGTTGCGGTCAATGTGAAAGCATGCAGAAAAAAGAATCATGTGCAATTGAGTCTATCTTTTATAGATGTATTGGCCAATGTAGTCAATCATGGTGTCCATTGTGTCAACTGAAACATTGCTAAATTTTCTTTGAGAGATTGTGCTAAATGAATTTCACTAATTGAAAACTTTGTCCACAAGTATAAAAAATCAATTTTATTAAATCTTTTATTCATATTGCAATCACTTATTCATATTCGACTCCAACCCATAATTCACAATGTATATAACACACAATTCATTGTCAAAAAATTCATTCATTTCAGAATAATTCAGTGGCGAAAAATTTAGTGTGAATTCAAGTGTCAAAAAATCCAGTTCAGTTTAGAATAATTCATGTCAAAAAATGCAGTTTGAGTTTCAGTGTGAAATAATTCGATCTAAGTTTCATTGTAGTTTAGTGTGTAAAAACCCAGTTAATTTCAGACCAATTCGGTGTCAAACCATTCAATTTGAGTTTGTAAAGATTCAGTTTGACTCAAATTTAGTGCAGGTGTTTAAGAATTTAGTTTCACTCAAATTCAATCTTAGGTGTCAATAAATCCAGTCTCCAGTAATATTCTACTCAAACCCATAGTTGCCATGGAATACAAAACATAATACAATTCAAATTAGCATCATCACTTCCATGACAATCATCACTTCCATCATTCAGTTCACAAAAGCGTCCTACTTGACTAACTACACATACATTGGAACTACATTACTTCATCAACATCACGCACATCGCCCCACAATGCCCTTTCTACACGGAATGCCATTTACTTCATCACTACTAGGACTACTGCACAACTAAGACACCTCACTAAGCAGTAAAAGGCACATATTTCATCACTACTAGTAGCCACAGATTCTAGCAACTATCACATCAACAACAAAACAACATAAACATGATCAAAACCATCAACTTATCCTTCCGCACCTTGCCCAGCTCCATCTTCATCATGGTAGCTCCTCCTTGTCATCTTCATCGTCTCGCTACGGCATCACACTAGCAGCATTGACCGCACTTGAGGTGTTTTACGCAACACTTGAGGAGCTCCTCCTTCTCACATTGTGCTCGCAAATAGATGCTCTGGACAAGTTGTACACACACTTCCAGTAAAATCAAAACTTTCTCGTTAGAAACCTTAACTAAAGTGAGCAAGCGAGCACGAAGCACCATGGATACACATGAACCAAGAAATAGTGCATCCATCACCAAGAAACTTACCATGAATGTGTTCCTGGACGCCTCCGCTTCCCACCTATAGCAGGTCATCGACAAGATGGCTGCCCCATCCGCAGCTCACCTCAAGATTCAGATCTCGGCATCGCCAATGCCAGTGGAAGAGAATGAGCCCAAGTCACCTATAGCTACACCCGTCGCTACCCACACAACCAAAGGATATTGCCACCACTGCTGCCATGATGCTCATCGGAGAGCCAACCATGCGGACTACCACCCCGACATCCATGGCCCTAAGACTCCGCCCATCGTCCCCGTCATATCACACTGACCATGGACGGAAGAGCAGAATATGCCTCCTTCCACTCCTACCTCGGCATCAATGACCCCCAAGTCACCCGATCAAGCATCGATGTGGCGACACGTGCGTCCCCTCTCCAGCCCCGATGGACCAGGGGGGGAGACCTAGTGACTAGCGCAACCATCGTTGGGAAAGTCCCATCCATAACCCTGGCCTTGGCCCCGCATGATGCCACTGAAGGAAATATGCCCTAGAGGCAATAATAAAGTTGTTATTTATATTTCCTTATATCATGATAAATTTTTATTATTCATGCTAGAATTGTATTAACCAGAAACTTAGTACATGTGTGAATACATAGAAAAACAGAGTGTCACTAGTATGCCTCTAATTAACTAGCTCGTTAAATCAAAGATGGTTATGTTTCCTAGCCATAGACATGAGTTGTCATCTGATTAACGGGGTCACATCATTAGAGAATGATGTGATTGACTTGACCAATCCGTTAGCTTAGCACTATAATCGATTAGTTTATTGCTATTGCTTTCTCCATAACTTATACATGTTCCTATGACTATGAGATTATCCAACTCCCAAATACCGGAGGAACACTTAGTATGCTATCAAACGTCACAACGTAACTGGGTGATCAAAAAGATGCTCTACAGGTGTCCCCGAAGGTGTTTGTTGAGTTGGCATAGATCGAGATTAGGATTTGTCACTCCGATTGTCGGAGAGGTATCTCTGGGCCCTCTCGATAATGCACATCACTATAAGCCTTGCAAGCAATGTGAATAATGAGTTAGTTGTGGGACGTTGCAATACAGAATGAGTAAAGAGACTTGACAGTAACGAGATTGAACTAGGTATGATGATACCGACGATCAAATCTTGGGCAAGTAACATACCAATGACAAAGGGAACAACGTATGTTGTTATGCGGTTTGACCAATAAAGATCTTCGTGGAATATGTAGGAACCAATATGAGCACCCAGGTTCCGCTATTGGTTATTGCCCGGAGATGAGTCTCGGTCATGTCTACATAGTTCTCGAACCCGTAGGGTCCGCACACTTAACGTTCAATGACGATCGGTATTATGAGTTTATGTGTTTTGATGTACCGAAGGTGGTTCGGAGTCTCGGATGTGATCACGGACATGACGAGGAGTCTTGAAATGGTCGAGACATGAAGATTGATATATTGGAAGGTTATGTTTAGACACCGGAATTGTTTCGGATGAGTTCGGGCATATACCGGAGTACCGGGGGGTTACCAGAACTCCCCGGGGGCTTAATGGGCCTACATGGGCTTTAGTGGAAGAGAGAGGAGGCGGCCAAGAGGTGCCCCCCCAAGCCCAATCCGAATTGGGAGGGGGTCGGGCCCCCTTTCCTTCTTCTCCTCTTCCCCTTCCTCCCTCCTCCTATTAGGACTAGGAAAGGGGGGAAACCTACTCCTAGTAGGTGTAGGAATCCCCCCTTGGGGGCGCATCATGAGGTCGGCCGGCCCCCTCCTCCCCTCCTTTATATACGGGGGAGGGGGCACCCCATAGACACACAAGTTGACAATTGTTTTAGCCGTTGCGGTGCCCCTCTCCATAGAAACACACCTCGATCATATTGTCGCAGTGCTTAGGCGAAGCCCTGCGCGGTAACTTCATCGTCACCGTCACCACGCCATCATGCTGACGAAACTCTTCCTCGGCCTCAACTAGATCTAGAGTTCGAGGGACGTCACCGAGCTGGACGTGTGCAGATAGTGGAGGTGCCGTGCGTTGGGTACTTGATCGGTTGGATCGCGAAGATGTTCGACTACATCAACCGCGTTACTTAACGCTTCTGCTTTCGGTCTACAAGGGTACGTGGACATACTCTTCCCTCTCGTTGCTATGCATCTCCTAGATAGATCTTGCATGATAGTAGGAATTTTTTTGAAATACTGCATTCCCCAATAGTGGCATTCGAGCCAGGCCTATGCGTAGATGTTATATGCACGAGTAGAACACAAAGGAGTTGTGGGTGTGGGTATATACATATTGCTTTCCGTCACTAGTTGTTTCTTGATTCGGCGGTATTGTTGGATGAAGTGGCCCGGACCGACATTACATGACCGCGTTCATGAGACTGGTTCTACCGACGTGCTTTGCACACAGGTGGCTGGCGGGTGTCAGTTTCTCCAACTTTAGTTGAATCGGATTCAATGAACAGGGTTATTTCTGAAGATCAAAAAGCAATCACTATATCACGTTGTGGTTTTTGATGCGTAGGTAAGAACGGTTCTTGTTAAGCCCGTAGCAGCCACGTAAAACTTGCAACAACAAAGTAGAGGACGTCTAACTTGTTTTTGCAGGGCATGTTGTGATGTGATATGGTCAAGACGTGATTATATAAATTTTTGTATGAGATGATCATGTTTTGTAACACAGTTATCGGCAACTGGTAGGAGCCATATGGTTGTCGCTTTATTGTATTAAATGCAATCGCCATGTAATTGCTTTACTTTATCACTAAGCGGTAGCGATAGTCGTAGAAGCAATAGTTGGCGAGACAACAATGATTCTACGATGGAGATCAAGGTGTCAAGCCGGTGACGATGGTGATCATGAAGGTGCTTTGGAGATGGAGATCAAAGGCACAAGATGATGATGGCCATATCATATCTCTTATATTGATTGCATCTGATGTTTATCCTTTATGCATCTTATTTTGCTTAGTACGGCGGTAGCACTATAAGATGATCTCTCACTAAATTTCAAGTTATAAGTGTTCTCCCTGAGTATGCACCGTTGCTAGAGTTCGTCATGCCAAGACACCACGTGATGATCGGGTGTGATAAGCTCTACGTTCACATACAATGGGTGCAAGCCAGTTTTGCACACGCAGAATACTCGGGTTAAACTTGACGAGCCTAGCATATGCAGATATGGCCTTGGAACACTGAGACCGAAAGGTCAAGCGTGAATCATATAGTAGATATGATCAACATAGTGATGTTCACCATTGAAAACTACTCCATCTCACGTGATGATCGGCCATGGTTTAGTTGATGTGGATCACATGATCACTTAGACGATTAGAGGGATGTCTATCTAAGTGGGAGTTCTTAAGTAATATGATTAATTGAACTTTAATTTATTATGAACTTAGTACCTGATAGTATTTTGCATGTCTATGTTGTTGTAGATAAATGGCCTGTGCTGTTGTTCCGTTGAATTTTAATGCGTTCCTAGAGAAAGCTAAGTTGAAAGATGATGGTAGCAACAACACGGACTGGGTTCGTAATTTGAGGATTATCCCCATTGCCGCACATAATAATTACATCCTGGAAGCACTGCTAGGTGCCAAACCCGCTGCAGGAGCAACGCCAGATGTTAGGAACACCTGGCAGAGCAAAGATGATGACTACTCGATAGTTCAGTGTGCCATGCTTTGTGGGGATAATAATGATAGTGCAACTTATTTGTGGCACTGTCGTTTAGGTCGTATTGGTGTAAAGCGCATGAAGAAACTCCATGCTGATGGGCTTTTGGAATCACTTGATGCTTGCGAACCACGCCTCATGGGCTAGATGACTAAGACTCCATTCTCCGGAACAATGGAGCGAGCAACTGACTTATGGAAATAATACATACTGATGTATGCGGTCCAATGAGTGTTGATGCTCGCGGCAGGTATCGTTATTTTCTAACCTTCACAGATGATTTGAGCAGATATGGGTATATCTACTTAATGAAACATAAGTCTGAAACATTTGAAAAGTTTAAAGAATTTCAGAGTGAAGTGGAAAATCATCATAACAAGAAAATAAAGTTTCTACGATCTGATCGTGGAGAAGAATATTTGAGTTACGAGTTTGGCCTTCATTTGAAACAATGTGGAATAGTTTCGCAACACACGCCACCTGGAACACCACATCGTAATGGTGTCTCCGAACATCGTAACCGCACTTTATTAGATATGGTGCGATCTATGATGTCTCTTACTGATTTACCGCTATCATTTTGGGTTATGCTGCATTCACGCTAAATAGGGCACCATCGAAATCCGTTGAGACGACACCATATGAAATGTGGTTTGGCAAGAAACCCAAGTTGTCGTTTCTCAAAGTTTGGGGTTGCGATTCTTATGTGAAAAAGCTTCAACCTAATAAGCTCGAACCCAAATTGGAGAAATGTGTCTTCATAGGATACCCAAAGCAGACTATTGGGTACACCTTCTATCACAGATCCGAAGGCAAGATATTCGTTGCTAAGAATGGATCCTTTCTAAAGAAGGAGTTTCTCTCGAAAGAAGTGGGTGGGAGGAAAGTAGAACTTGATGAGGTAATTGTACCTCCTCCCTTATTGGAAAGTAGTCCATCACAGAAATGAGTTCCAGTGATTCCTACACCAATTAGTGAGGAAGCTAATGATGATGATCATGAAACTTCTGATCAAGTTACTACCAAACCTCGTAGGTCAACCAGAGTAAGATCCACACCAGAGTGGTACGGTAATCCTATTCTGGAGGTCATGTTACTTGACCATGACGAACCTACAAACTATGAGGAAGCGATGATGAGCCCAAATTCCGGAAAATGGCTTAAGGCCATGAAAAAGATGGGATCCATGTATGAGAACAAAGTGTGGACTTTGGTTGACTTGCTCGATGATTGGCAAGCCATAGAGAATAAATTGATCTTCAAGAAGAAGATTGACGCTGACAGTAATGGTACTATCTACAAAGCTCGACTTGTTGTGAAAGGTTTTCGACAAGTTCAAGGAGTTGACTACGATGAGAACTTCTCACCCATAGCGATGCTTAAGTCCGTCCAAATCATGTTAGCAATTGCCGCATTTTATGATTATGAAATTTGGCAAATGGATGTCAAAACTGCATTCCTTAATGGATATCTTAAAGAAGAGTTGTATATGATGCAACCAGAAGGTTTTGTCGATCCGAAAGGTGCTAACAAAGTGTGTAAGCTCCAGCGATCCATTTATGGACTGGTGCAAGCATCTCAGAGTTGGAATATATGCTTTGATAGTGTGATCAAAGCATATGGTTTTATACAGACTTTTGGAGAAGCCTGTATTTATAAGAAAGTGAGTGGGAGCTCTATAGCATTTCTGATATTATATGTGGATGACATATTGTTGATTGACGGTGATACTAAATTTCTGAATAGCATAAAAGGATATTTGAATAAGAATTTTTCAATGAAAGACCTCGGTGAAGCTGCTTATATATTGGGCATCAAGATCTATAAAGATAGATCAAGACGCTTAATTGGACTTTCACAAAGCACATACCTTGATAAAGTTTTGAAGAAGTTCAAAATGGATCAAGCAAAGAAATGGTTCTTGCCTGTGTTACAAGGTGTGATGTTGAGTTAGAGTCAATGCCCGACCACTGCAGAAGATAGAGAGAAAATGAAAGTCATTCCCTATGCTTCAGCCATAGGTTCTATCATGTATGCAATGATGTGTACCAGACCTGATGTGTGCCTTGCTATTAGTTTAGCAGGGAGGTACCAAAGTAATCCAGGAGTGGATCATTGGACAGCGGTCAAGAACATCTTGAATTACCTGAAAAGGACTAAGGATATGTTTCTCATTTATGGAGGTGACAAATAGCTCGTCGTAAACGGTTACGTCGATGCAAGCTTTGACACTGATCCGGATGACTCTAAGTCACAAACCGGATACATATTTTTATTGAATGGTGGAGCTGTCAGTTGGTGCAGTTCTAAGCACAGCATTGTGGTAGGATCTACGTGTGAAGCGGAATACATAGCTGCTTCGGAAGCAGCAAATGAAGGAGTCTGGATGAAGGAGTTCATATCCAATCTAGGTGTCATACCTAGTGCATCGGGTCCAATGAAAATCTTTTGTGACAATACTGGTGCAATTTCCTTGGCAAAGGATTCCAGATTTCACAAGAGAACCAAACACATCAAGAGACGCTTCAATTCCATCCGCGATCAAGTCAAGGTAGGGAGACATAGAGATTTGCAAGATACATACGGATCTGAATGTTGCAGACCCATTGACTAAGCCTCTCTCACAAGCAAAACATGATCAGCACCAAGACTCCATGGGTGTTAGAATCATTACAATGTAATCTAGATTATTGACTCTAGTGCAAGTGGGAGACTGAAGGAAATATGCCTTAGAGGCAATAATAAAGTTGTTATTTATATTTCCTTATATCATGATAAATGTTTATTATTCATGCTAGAATTGTATTAACCGGAAACTTAGTACATGTGTGAATACATAGACAAACAGAGTGTCACTAGTATGCCTCTAATTAACTAGCTCATTAATCAAAGATGGTTAAGTTTCATAGCCATAGACATGAGTTGTCATTTGATGAATGAGATCACATCATTAGAGAATGATGTAATTGACTTGACCCATCCGTTAGCTTAGCACTATGATCGTTTAGTTTATTGTTATTGCTTTCTCCATAACTTATACATGTTCCTATGACTATGAGATTATGCAACTCCCGAATACCGGAGGAACACTTAGTGTGCTATCAAACATCACAATGTAACTGGGTGATTAAAAGATGCTCTACAGGTGTCTCCGGTGGTGTTTGTTGAGTTGGCATAGATCGAGATTAGGATTTTTCACTCCGATTGTCGGAGAGGTATCTCTGGGCCCTCTCGGTAATGCACATCACTATAAGCCTTGCAAGCAATGTGACTAATGAGTTAGTTGTAGGATGTTGCACTATGGAACGAGTAAAGAGACTTGCCGGTAACAAGATTGAATTAGGTATGATGATACCGACGATCGAATCTCGGGCAAGTAACATACTGATGACAAAGGGAACAACGTATGTTGTTATGCGGTTTGACCGATAAAGATCTGCATAGAATATGTAGGAACCAATATGAGCATCGAGGTTCTGCTATTGGTTATTGACCGGAGATGAGTCTCGGTCATGTCTACATAGTTCTCGAACCCGTAGGGTCCGCACGCTTAACGTTCGATGATGATCGGTATTATGAGTTTATGTGTTTTGATGTACCGAAGGTGGTTCGGTGTCTCGGATGTGATCACGGACATGACGAGGAGTCTTGAAATGGTCGAGACATGAAGATTGATATATTGGGAGGTTATGTTTGGACACCGGAATGGTTTCGGATGAGTTCGGGCATATACCGGAGTACCGGGGGGTTACCGGAACCCCCCGAGGGCTTAATGGGCCTACATGGCCTTTAGTTGAAGAGAGAGGAGGCGGCCAAGAGGTGGGGGCACGCCCCCCCAAGCCCAATCCGAATTAGGAGGGGGAGCCGGCCCCCCTTTCCTTCTTCTCCTCTCCCCCTTCCTTCCCCCTCCTATTAGGGCTAGGAAAGGGGGGAAACCTACTCCTAGTAGGAGTAGGAATCCCCCCTTGAGGGCACACCATGAGGCTGGCCGGCCCCCTCCTCCCTTCCTTTATGTACGGGGGAGGGGGCACCCCATAGACACACAAGTTGAAAATTGTTTTAGCCGTGTGCGGTGCCCCCCTCCACAGAAACACACCTCGGTCATATTATCGCAGTGCTTAGGCGAAACCCTGCGTCGGTAACTTCATCATCACCGTCACGGTGTTGTCGTGCTGACAAAACTCTCCCTCGGCCTCAGCTGGATCTAGAGTTTGAGGGACGTCACCGAGCTGAACGTGTGCAGATCGCGGAGGTGTCGTGCGTTCGGTACTTGATCGGTTGGATCGCGAAGACGTCCGAATACATCAACCGTGTTACTTAACGCTTCCGCTTTCGGTCTACGAGGGCACGTGGACATACTCTTCCCTCTCATTGCTATGCATCTCCTAGATAGATCTTGCATGATCGTAGGAATTTTTTTGAAATACTGTGTTCCCCAACAGCCACGCCCATCGCCATGAACGGCGATCCATGTGAACGCAAAGGACCCTCCCAGTGGCGCCTCTCGATTCTCCACCGACGCCATAACGTGTGGATGCCTCCCCAACCAATTTGCAAGATCTTGCGTTGACATGAACGGGGGTGTCGTGGAGTCGAGAAACGTGACTCGAAGTTGAACGAGCGCTAGGGCATGCACAAAGAGCAACCAACCCCAGGTAGGAGGACCGGTCAAACTCCTACACCTACGGCTAGCCTGCGCCCCCGGCCCTCTGCTAGCATGCGCAACCTAGAGGAGCGTTTGTTGCCCCCATCATACCTGGTCCTCCATATCTAGATTAGGGGGCGCCCATGGAAACCTACATCTTCGACTGTCGAGCAGCCACACCCAAGCCGACCCTTCCCTCCATCGGTTCCCAATGACCCGCCCTTCCTCTGCCGTCTAGCCCTAAGGACCGCCACATACCCTTGGCCACATGACTTCAAGAAGGGACCACAACCAGCACCGCATGAGGTCACGCTGGTGATAGGACGTCATGACACCCTCGTCATGACTGTCGTGAGCTGCAGAAATCAAATCACCTAGTGAGTTCAAACATGACGGCATTCGATCAGCCCCTACTACCCCGACCACCCGCATGCATGCCACCACACCATGTGTCGGAACCCCCAACGTCGCTAACCCTCGGCTAGTGCCTGATTACCTTTGATCCAGTTTTGGAAGTTGATTGTTTTCCCCAAAGGTGGCCCTGGGTTATCGAACCCACGTGGAGAATTAGGTGATTTTGACAAGTTCTTGTAGTCGCTAGAAGTTCCAGTTTTCCAGGCTGAAATCACACAGTTCTAGAGAATACAATAATTGGAAAATAAGCTAGGGCTTAAGAACTTTGGTTGCAAATGTATACTTGCACTTGGGATTTTATCTATATATCAAAACACTTGGGATTTTATCTATACCCAACATGGTCCTGGTGAACATCTTTAGTATGTGTTTTCAATGACATGTCTGTGTGGTGGATGCGCCCTAATAACCGCATGACCAACATGTAGCCGGATCGTGATTCTATTGTCCAACGAAAATCATTCCCTTCTCACGGGGTTACCTCGGTGATAAAAGATTTCTTCAGACCAATGCATTGCATGTTTAATGACTGTACCTCTTGTATCCACAGGGAATCGCTTCCGACTGCCATACTAATCATTACCATCATCAGCGTTCGACATAGCCCTCCACACATCCCTCCTCTTTACCACCTCCTTGGTCGATCCTTGGGATTCTGTGTACCTACGGGGCCTTCGAACAAGAAAAGGACAATGAATAGATGTATTGCAACACACATGAATAATAACATTTCCTTAAAGTTCTGCTCACAATCCCATGGGGTTGCACGGCTATGCCTCGGTCCTTAGTTCGAGTGGACTACTTGCACATGGCAAACAGATCACAGATGGAAAACATTGTATAAAGTACTTTAAGATGAATGGTTGAAGGGATGGATACGAAGATGTAGATGGGAATGGTGACGGTTGGTAATTCTCCTTTCTCTCTGTTGTGGCAACATAGGGTTTCTGGGCGCTCTATTGCGAATGGGGCCTCGAAACCTTCATGAAGATTGCTTGTGTTGACATCACGGAGCTGGCGTCGGGTGGTACGAGCGACTGTGCTAATACCAAACATCATGTACCTCACGGGGTTCACTGCGCGCCTCTAGTTGCTTGGACCTAGATCACGTGGCTTCATATTTTTCCTGTATAGCTTGATTTCTTTTCTTAAATGGCATATTCCTACATGAAAAAATAAACAAAGTGATTGGCGATATTTCACTTTTAGTAGTCCTTAGTAATCATATCAAAGGGATTATAGCAGAAATCTGGGATTAACTGGATTAAACAATGATGAAAATTAGTGTAAAAATACACTAATCAAGGCCTACCTATCTCCAGTTGCAAACCGGGTCATTAGTCAAAGCCAGTCAGCATTTATCCACGATAGGAGCATCCTAGAGGGGGTCTCGGTCCTCCACGAAATCCTTCACATAGTTGCCCAACAGAAGGAGGAATTTTTGATCCTGAAGTTAGACTTTGAGAAGGCATATGATCGAGCTAACTGGGAATTCCTGAAAGAGGTTATGAGATTGAAGGGGTTCTCACCACTCTGGGTGAGATGGATTATGCAGATGGTGCGAGGAGGCACTACTAGGGAAAAGCCTAGCAGCAGCGCGGGTTTTAGGCCTATCAGTAGTGCGGGATGGTGCGCTACTAGTACGGCGCTACAGCTAAACGTTAGCAGTAGTGTGGGTTAACCCACGCTACTGCTATATCGACTTAGTAGTAGCGTTTTCTCCAAACAGCGCTACTGGTAATTACTAGTAGCGCTTCTCCCTGCACGCGCTACTACTATTATTTCGTATTTTATTTCTTTTTTATTTCATGTTTTATTCATACACATTTATACAAGTTTTCATGCAGCGGAAATTTAGAGATTGTTTTTACATCATAATGAGTTATTACATCACTGGGTGAAAGAACCGTGGACTAGTTTCACGTGGATGGACATCCACTTGAAAGTAATCTGCGGTTCTTTCACCCAATGATATAATAAATATCATCATCATATCATTAACAACTTATCATCATAATACATCATTGTCATATAACACCTCCTCATGATCATTATTTTCATCAATGAGACATCACATAGCAAGTTGGTCACTAGTCATAATCACAACTACTCCTCATCATCAACTCTAACACATTGTACCGCATAATAAATATTGTACCTCATAGGACCTACTACATTCTCTTAGGTAAAATAGTATAAAACAAGATAGCCCCTGACTCTCCATTATGGAGAATGGAGATTATCCTGTCTTCAATTCTTGCCTTTCACACAATGTTGCTTCCAAGTAGCTCCTTATGACTATCCATACATTTTTTCCATTTTGTGATTTTCATGTCTCCATCTCTTTTAGAAATCTGATATGGACAGGTGAGATTCGTAGGACGACCTGCCTGTATCTTCAAAACATTAAGGCGACCTTTCTGATACATCAGATGAGTCACACAATCATCCGGGATTTTATATTGAAAAACATAGTAATAATTTCGTAGTTAGCAATGTAGTTAAGTTTTAAAAGAATTTATGCAAAAGATGCACGGATGTCGTAGTAGTACAAAATCTTACCATGACATCTCCATGGATGTTACCGT